>NC_057812.1:709717251-709721840 GCF_018294505.1 Triticum aestivum | reverse complement strand
AGTGACGCGGGCTTTGATGCCCACGTCACTTGTGGGACGTGGGTGTACTGTCCGACACCGACGGCCACATGTATCTCACACCCATGATACTTGCTATTTAGGGTTTCCTCTACCGCTCGGTGACCCTCGACGACCCTCGTTCCCGATAAAACAAAGAGGAAGAAGAAAAAAAAAGAGGAGAAGAAAGAATAGAGGAGTAACTATTCTTTCTTCTCCTCTTTATTTTCTTCTTCTTCCTCTTCTTTTTTTATCCTTGAAGCATTGTCGAGGCCACCCCAAACCCTAGAGAAGCAGCGTCGAGGCCACCCCAAACCCTAGAGAAGCTGCGTCGAGGCCACTAATTAATATTAGTTCTACGTTTACCACTAATATATCCATCTGTCATGTTTGAATAATAATTACCATGTTGTAAATATTTGTAGAAACTATGGACACCGCCCGAGACGAAGTACACGAAGAGTTGTTGGGGGAGATAATCGCACGAGGAAGTGATGCTGTCTGCTCGTTGTTTCTCAACGACACCGATGGTCTGGAAGCAGCTGGCTATGATTATGATGGCTCCGGTGACCTAATGCCGGTGCAAGAAGGAGACCGTGAGGACGGCTCCGGTGACCCAATGCCGGTGCAAGAAGGAGACCGTGATGACGTCTCTGGTGACCGAGCCGAGTCCGGCCAGGTATATATATTAGTTAAGCTTCTGCTGACTAGCTAATTGATGCATTCATTGTTTTGGTATGTACACATATTAATTAAGTCTTTGTTCTTTTTTCTAGCCCTACGGATCGAGCACAACTTTGGTAAAGAGAAGAGGCCTAAAGAAAAAGTTGAGCTCGGATGAAAAGTTTGAGATCATAGCAATCGCGCCCGATGGCCAACCGATTGAACCCCTCCGGACAAAGAGCGCTTTTGTTGCTCAGTGCGGGGTTTTGGTTAGGGACAAGATCCCGATCAGCATCCAGCAATGGTTAAAGCCGGCTACAGAAGACCCTGAGGTGTCTTATGTCAATGATATGCAGAAAAATGATCTTTGGACTGAGCTAAAGTCAAATTTCACCCTGCCGCAAGAGGATGATTTGGAGAATCCAGTTAAAGAGCAATTAATCAAGTCTTTTGCTCTTAAGAGGATGGAAAAACTATTCAGGAGGTGGAAGAAAGAGCTGAATAAGTTTGTCGAAAATAAAGAGACACCAGAATTCAAGGGCAGATATGAGAAGATCAGAGATCACTGGCCCGCATTTGTGGCCCACAAGACATCGGAAAAGAGTAAGAAGATGTTGGCGACAAACAAGAAAAATGCTACGAAGAAGAAGCATCACCATCGCACGGGGTCAGGTGGCTACCTCGTAGCCCGGCCTAAGTGGGCCAAGACTGAGAATGATCTGGCTGATAAAGGGATCGAACCAGAGACAATTAACTGGCCAGACCGTTGCCGGACTTGGTTCTTCGGGGCTGGCGGAACCTTGGACCCTGTATCAGGGAAGTGCATTTGGATGAACGATCAAATGGACATACTAGTCAAGAAGCTTCAGCAGTATATCGAAGCAGCGCAGCAAGGGATGTTCGTTCCAGACAGAGAGAACGACGAGCTCACAATGGCCCTCGAGAATCCTGAGCACCCTGGACGGACACGAGGCACGCCAGGCTCCATTCCGTGGAAGGTTGGGTTTCCGGACACAGGCGGTTACAAATGCCAGGAGAGGAGGAAAAAAGTGCAGCAGACCCAAATGCAGGCGCTGCAAGCAAGGGTACAAGCGATAGAGGAACGAGAAGCAAATCGCAGCAAACGAACTGCCGAAGCTTCCCCGAAGCTACCCCGCCATCTCAGCGGAGAAGCAGCGTGGCTTTGACCGGGCTGCTTCAGCCGGAGCATGTCTTGACAGCTCCTGCCAGCTATCCCGTGGATGCTATCACAGAGTCTCAAAATTGCCACCTTATGACGCAATGGATTAATATGAAGGTCAAGGCGGATGTTGGCTCTATTTTTCCTACTGAACCCGGCGCAACTTTTCACTGCCAGCCGATTCCAAAAGGATATGCTAGGGTGATGATGGATGAAATAACGGAGGGATTTGAGGACCTCCAGCTTGACCACCCTACCGGCGAAGGGGAGACTCGGCTGGGTTCTGCTCTGAAGACTCCATGCCTATGGCGGAAAGAGCTCATCAACCTTCCGAACTGGACGCCTCCGCCTCCTCCTCCTCCTCTGGCGAGTCAGGGCACTCCGCCTCCTCCTCCGGCGAGTGACGATCAGGGCACTCGGCCGGCTCCTTCTCCGGCGCGTGGTGGCACTCCGCCTCCTTCTCCGCCTGTGCCGGCACGCCCGAGCAGCCAGCCTCCTCCTTCTCCGCCTCATCAGCAAGGGCGGAAGAGACCTGCCGCCGCTTCGGCTGCTCCGGCGCGTCGTAGTCCTTCTCCTCCGCCTCGTAAGCAAGTAAAGAAGACAACCGCTCCGTCTGCTCTGCCGGCGTCTAGCAATACAGCCAGAGGCGGGAGGAGATACAGATTTGGTCCTTCTCTAAAGACTCTAGAGAAGTTACCATACGAGAGGACCCCGGAGGAGAACACCGAGATCGCGCGAGAAGAAGTGAAGAACTTCTTTGAAGGGGTGAAAGCAAAGAAACATCCACCTCCGGAGGAGAAGGTAGATCCGGTGAAAGCGAAGCGCACTCTGGCTGCCCTGACAAAACCACCCAAGTCTCCGCCAAAAGGAAACTATGAGCGCATTATTGGAAAGGAATTTGCCGAAGCGGAGCGGTCGGGAAGTACTGTCAGTGATCAAAGGCTGAAAGAGCGATGAGCTTGGAAACAAATTGCACAGCTCGGCGAACAAGCAAAGCAATCGTGCCCCCTGCTCAAGGTGCCTAGCGACATCGTCGCTAATGATCCGAGGATGGTGCCAGGTTATAGCAATATTGGAGATTACCTGCCCGAAGATGTACATTATGATTTCATGGAGGTGCAGATACAAAGATATGAGTACGGGAAGCCTCTCGTCAAAGATGGAAGATCTCTATCAACGATGATGCGAAGATTGCATGATTGGTACTTGAAAATCTGTAGAGAGTCTGGGGGGAGGAGTACTTTGTATGTGAGAGTTAAAAAGGAGCATGACCTCGTTGGAATTGATCTGTTGCCTGTTCCATTTGAGGAGTTCTTTCAGTTTTTCAATCAATTGGCCCTCGATAAAGCAACGATCACCTGCTACTGTCTGTAAGTAGTACTACTTCTGTCATTAAGTCTCTCTATATAGCTCAGCTCTTTCATTGCATGTATTTATAATTATCCTCACTATATTATGCAGATTGAAGATCGTCGAATTGAAGAAACGACAAATCGGTGATATTGGGTTCATTAACACAAATATCATAGATGCAACTCAGGTTAAATTTCATGCCGCAGATACCGAGGCCAACTTGCTACGATCGTTGGTAATAAATGAAAACAAAGATATAATACTCTTTCCTTACAACTTCAAGTGAGTGTTACTGTCTTGTGCGTATTTGGTTTCCCTTATATATTAGTCAAGGTTATAGTAATGTAATTGATGAGTTATGCATGCGTGTGCAGTTTCCACTATATTCTCCTAGAGATTAAGCTTGAGCAGGGACTAGTAACCGTCTTAGACTCAAGACGAAAAGATCCCCGGGACTATGCGGACATGACTCAAATGCTCGAGAAGTAAGTTAAATCGATCATTATCCACCATATCAGCAACTTTGTTCATTTCCTGATATATCAAGTAATTGTTTTCTTTGTCTGGCAGGGTTTGGAAAAAATTCACCAAAAAAGCTCCGGGACTTCCGAAGAAGCTGCAATTTAGACACCCGAAAGTAAGTACTATAGTAGCATGTTCCGCGTATCCCCTATTGATTCAAGCGCTAGTTTCATCAATACCATTTGGCATTCTTGCTTATCAGTTTGATTGACCTCTATTTCTTGTAAAGTGGTTGTGGCAGGAACAAGGGAATGATTTCTGTGGATACTACGTTTGCGAGTCCATCCGCCACACGACCTGTGAGCGGGGCTACTCTGACGAACAATATGAAGTGCGTAAATAACAACATTCACAATTTTATTTTATTACCATCATTTGTGTTGAGTTTCATTCATTCATATATATATGTATGTATTGACCCCCTTCTTCAAAATGGATGTTTCGGAAGCGGGATGAACTCCTAGCACCAGCTCGCATGCGAGCAATTCAAGAGGAATTGGCGGCATTCTTTCTTGACCACGTGATCGCTGAAGACGGAGAATACTATGTGGACCATGAGTCCGTATGTTAGGAGATTATATTTGTAAGAGATAATTATTGTATATATGTAGCCGGTAGTGTCGGATAGATATACAAGAACTTGTTGTTCGACCAATCTCTCGGAGAAGGAGAGGTGGTCGATATCACTTCTCTCTATATGCATATATGTTCATGACGATCTTCTGTTTCCTTCGTTTTCTTACTAGCTAGCTAGCTAGCGTGTCTAGTCCTCTCTATACGTATGTATAGTACATAGCATCGACCAAGCACGGACATAAGAGAGGACACTTCTCTCTATTAATTATAGCTAGCTAACATGATATATGAAACACCT
>NC_057812.1:709469240-709716803 GCF_018294505.1 Triticum aestivum | reverse complement strand
ACAGAAATGCTGACGCGTGCATGCCTATTGGTCCCGGTTGGTGGCCCTCCTGCCTGGGCTCTGCGCACAAGCCACGTGGAGGCCCATCTGTCCCGGTTCTGGATTGAACCGGGACTAAAGGGGTAGGGCATTAGTACCGACCCTTTAGTCCCGGTTCAGGAACCGGGACAAAAGGCCCTTACGAACCGGGACAACAGGCCCTTTTTCTACTAGTGGGAGTTGAGGACAAATACCTTGGGCTTCTGGTGCCACAAGGGAGAATGAATGCCAGCAAATTCCAATCTACTAAAGAGAAAGCTCTCAAAATTTTATCGGATTGGATAGAAAAATATGCTTCATGTGGGGCAAAGGAAACTTTGATTAAATCTGTTCTG
The DNA here is from genome assembly GCF_018294505.1 of Triticum aestivum. Classification (NCBI taxonomy): domain Eukaryota; kingdom Viridiplantae; phylum Streptophyta; class Magnoliopsida; order Poales; family Poaceae; genus Triticum; species Triticum aestivum. The sequence goes on along the minus strand of NC_057812.1, from coordinate 709,716,429 downwards.
CGGGCGTTGCCGGTGTACACCATGTGTATCTTTAAATTCCCAGCATCACTATGCGAGGAGCTCGCTGCAATGGCCAGCTCTTGGATACGTTCTCCCTGTCTTGTGGTATCAGGCAAGGAGACCCGCTACCTCCATATTTATTCTTGTTTGTGGTCGAGGCACTCTCTTTGCTGTTACAGGATGTGTGTAATAGAGGATCGCTTCTGAAATTCAAGGTTAACAGGCAGGCTCCGGGTATATCACACCTTATGTTCGCTGACAACTGTCTTTTATTTGTCAAGGGATCCATTGATGAAGCTTTGACTATTAAGAATATTATTTCCACTTATGAGAAGTGATCGGGTCAGTTACTGAGTCCAGATAAATGTTATATTATGTTTGGAAAGAAGTGTAGTATGGAAGCTCAAGTGGCGGTGATGGTAATTTTGTGCATCACTGCAGAGGGACTTGAGGACAAATACCTTGGGCTTCTGGTGCCACAAGGGAGAATGAAGGCCGGTAAATTCCAATCTACTAAAGAGAAAGCTCTCAAATTTTTATAGGATTGGATAGAAAAATATGCTTCATGTGGGGCGAAAGAAACTTCGATTAAATCTGTTCTGCAGGCGTTGCCGGTGTACGCCATGATCTTTAAATTCCCAGCATCACTATGCGAGGAGATGTCGCAGATGATTAGAAATTTCTAGTGGGGTGATGAGGAGAATAGGAGGAAGACTCATTGGCTGGCCTGGGATAAAATGACTAGGCTTAAATGTGAGGGTGGTATGGGTTTCCGCAATCTTGGATTATTTAATCAGGCTCTCCTAGCTAAGCAGGCTTGGAGACTGGTGGTTAATCCTGACTCTCTGTGCGCCAAAGTGATCAAGGCAAAATATTACCCCCCCCAAGGGCATATTCTAGACAATGCTTTTCCATAGCCAGCTTCACTCTCTTGGCAAGGTATATTGCCTGGCTTGGATTTACTTGTTGGAAATATGCCCTAGAGGCAATAATAAAAGCATTATTATTATATTTCTTTGTTCATGATAATTGTCTTTATTCATGCTATAATTGTGTTATCTGGAAATTGTAATACATGTGTGAATAATAGACACCAACATGTCCCTAGTAAGCCTCTAGTTGACTAGCTCGTTGATCAACAGATAGTCATGGTTTCCTGACTATGGACATTGGATGTCATTGATAACGAGATCACATCATTAGGAGAATGATGTGATGGACAAGACCCAATCCTAAACATAGCATAAGATCATGTAGTTCGTTTGCTAGAGTTTTTCCAATGTCAAGTATCTTTTCCTTAGACCATGAGATCGTGTAACTCCCGGATACCGTAGGAGTGCTTTGGGTGTACCAAACGTCACAACGTAACTGGGTGACTATAAAGGTAGACTACGAGTATCTCCAAAAGTGTCTGTTGGGTTGACACGGATCAAGACTGGGATTTGTCACTCCGTATGACGGAGAGGTATCACTGGGCCCACTCGGTAATGCATCATCATTATGAGCTCAAAGTGACCAAGTGTCTGGTCACGGGATCATGCATTACGGTACGAGTAAAGTGACTTGCCGGTAACGAGATTGAACAAGGTATTGGGATACCGACGATCGAATCTCGGGCAAGTAACATATCAATTGACAAAGGGAATTGTATACGGGGTTGCTTGAATCCTCGACATCGTGGTTCATCCGATGAGATCATCATGGAGTATGTGGGAGCCAACATGGTTATCCAGATCCCGTTGTTGGTTATTGACCGGAGAGTCGTCTCGGTCATGTCTACATGTCTCCCGAACCCGTAGGGTCTACACACTTAAGGTTCGGTGACGCTAGGGTTGTAGGGATATGTATATGCAGTAACACGAATGTTGTTTGGAGTCCCAGATGAGATCCCGGACGTCACGAGGAGTTCCGGAATGGTCTGGAGGTAAAGAATTATATATAGGAAGTGCTGTTTCGGCCATCAGGACAAGTTTCGGGGTCACCGGTATTGTGCCGGGACCATCGGAAGGGTCCCGGGGGTCCACCTGCCCCGGGGGGTCACATGGTCTGTAGGGGTGCGCCTTGGCCTACATGGGCCAAGGGCACCAGCCCCAAGGGGCCCATGCGCCTAGGGTTTCCAAAGGGGAAGAGTCCCACAAGTGGAAGGCACCCCTAGGTGCCTTGGGGGGGGGAGGGAAACCTCCCTTGGCCGCCGCCCCCCTTAGGAGATTGGATCTCCTAGGGCCGGCGCCCCCCCTGGCACCCCTATATATAGTGGGGGAAGGAGGGCTTTTTGACCCACGCCTTTGGTTGCCTCCTTCTCCCTCTCCAACACCTCCTCCTCCTCCATAGCGCTTGGCGAAGCCCTGACGGAGTACTGCAGCTCCATCACCACCACGCCGTCGTGCTACTGCTGGAGCCATCTTCCTCAACCTCTCCTTCCCTCTTGCTGGATCAAGAAGAAGGAGACGTTACGCTAACCGTATGTGTGTTGAACACGGAGGTGCCGTCCGTTCGGTGCTAGGATCTCCGGTGATTTGGATCACGTCGTGTTCGACTACCTCATCCCCATTCTTTGAACGCTTCCGCTCGCGATCTACAAAGGTATGTAGATGCATCCGATCACTCATTGCTAGATGAACTCATAGATGGATCTTGGTGAAACCGTAGGAAAATTTTGTTTTCTGCAACGTTCCCCAACAGTGGTATCAGAGCCAGGCCTATGCGTAGTTCTTCTTGCGCGAGTAGAACACAATTTGTTGTGGGCGTAGATGTTGTCAACTTTCTTGCCGCTACTAGTCTTATCTTGCTTCAACGGTATTGTGGGATGAAGCGGCCCGGACCAACCTTACACGTACGCTTACGTGAGACCGGTTCCACCGACTAACATGCACAAGTTGCATAAGGTGGCTGGCGGGTGTCTGTCTCTCCTACTTTAGTTGGAGCGGATTCGATGAAAAGGGTCCTTATGAAGGGTAAATAGAAGTTGACAAATCACGTTGTGGCTTTCACGTAGGTAAGAAAACGTTCTTGCTAGAACCCTACTTCAGCCACGTAAAACTTGCAACAACAATTAGAGGACGTCTAACTTGTTTTTGCAGCAAGTGCTTTGTGATATGATATGGCCAAAGTTGTGATGAATGATGAATGATCTATATGTGATGTATGAGATGTTCATGCTATTGTAATAGGAATCACGACTTGCATGTCGATGAGTATGACAACCGGCAGGAGCCATAGGAGTTGTCTATATTTTTTGTATGACCTGCGTGTCATTGAGAAACGCCATGTAAATTACTTTACTTTATTGCTAAACGTATTAGCCATAGTAGTAGAAGTAATAGTTGGCGAGCAACTTCATGGAGACACAATGATGGAGATCATGATGATGGAGATCATGGTGTCATGCCGGTGACAAGATGATCATGGAGCCCCAAGATGGAGATCAAAGGAGCTATGTGATATTGGCCATATCATGTCACTATTATTATTTGATTGCATGTGATGTTTATCATGTTTTTCATCTTGTTTACTTAGAACGACGATAGTAAATAAGATGATCCCTCATAATAATTTCAAGAAAGTGTTCCCCCTAACTGTGCACCGTTGCGACAGTTCATTCATTTCTAAGCACCACGTGATGATCGGGTGTGATAGATTCCAACGTTCACATACAACGGGTGTAAGATAGATTTACACATGCAAACACTTAGGTTGACTTGACGAGCCTAGCATGTACAGACATGGCCTCGGAACACAGAAGACCGAAAGGTCGAGCATGAGTCGTATAGAAGATACGATCAACATGAAGATGTTCACCGAGGTTGACTAGTCCGTCTCACGTGATGATCGGACACGGCCTAGTTGACTCGGATCGTGCTATACTTAGATGACTAGAATAGGGATGTCTATCTAAGTGGGAGTTCATTGAATAATTTGATTAGATGAACTTAATTATCATGAACTTAGTCTAAAATCTTTACAATATGTCTTGTAGATCAAATGGCCAACGTAGTCCTCAACTTCAACGCGTTCCTAGAGAAAACCAAGCTGAAAGACGATGGCAGCAACTATACGGACTGGGTCCGGAACCTGAGGATCATCCTCATAGCTGCCAAGAAAGATTATGTCCTACAAGCACCGCTAGGTGATCCACCCGTCCCACAGAACCAAGACGTTATGAACGCTTGGCAGACACGTGCTGATGACTACTCCCTCGTTCAGTGCGGCATGCTTTACAGCTTAGAGCCGGGGCTCCAAAAGCGTTTTGAGAGACATGGAGCATATGAGATGTTCGAAGAGCTGAAAATGGTTTTTCAAGCTCATGCCCGGATCGAGAGATATGAAGTCTCCGACAAATTCTTTAGCTGTAAGATGGAGGAAAATAGTTCTGTCAGTGAGCACATACTCACTATGTCTGGGTTACATAACCGCTTGACTCAGCTGGGAGTTAATCTCCCGGATGATGCGGTCATTGACAGAATCCTCCAGTCGCTTCCACCAAGCTACAAGAGCTTTGTGATGAACTTCAATATGCAGGGGATGGAAAAGACCATTCCTGAGGTATTTGCAATGCTGAAATCAGCAGAGGTAGAAGTCAAGAAGGAACATCAAGTGTTGATGGTCAATAAAACCACTAAGTTCAAAAAGGGCAAGGGTAAAAAGAACTTCAAAAAGGATGGCAAGGGAGTTGCTGCGCCCGGTAAGCAAGCTGCCGGGAAGAAGCCAAAGAATGGACCCAAGCCTGAGACTGAGTGCTTTTATTGCAAGGGAAGTGGTCACTGGAAGCGGAACTGCCCCAAATACTTAGCGGACAAGAAGGCCGGCAAAACGAAAGGTATATGTGATATACATGTAATTGATGTGTACCTTACCAGTACTCGTAGTAGCTCTTGGGTATTTGATACCGGTGCAGTTGCTCACATTTGTAACTCAAAGCAGGAGCTGCGGAATAAGCGGAGACTGGCAAAGGACGAGGTGACGATGCGCGTCGGGAATGGTTCCAAGGTCAATGTGATCGCCGTCGGCACGCTACCTCTACATTTACCTTCGGGATTAGTTTTAAACCTTAATAATTGTTATTTAGTGCCAGCTTTGAGCATGAATATTGTATCGGGATCTCGTTTAATTCGAGATGGCTACTCATTTAAATCCGAGAATAATGGTTGTTCTATTTATATGAGAGATATGTTTTATGGTCATGCTCCGATGGTGAATGGTTTATTCTTTCTCGAGCGTAATGCTACACATGTTCATAGTGTGAAAACCAAAAGATGTAAGGTTGATAACGATAGTCCCACATACTTGTGGCACTGCCGCCTTGGTCACATAGGTGTCAAACGCATGAAGAAGCTCCATGCAGATGGACTTTTAGAGTCTCTTGATTATGAATCATTTGACACGTGCGAACCATGCCTCATGGGTAAAATGACCAAGACTCCGTTCTCAGGAACAATGGAGCGAGCAACCAACTTATTGGAAATCATACATACTGATGTGTGCGGTCCAATGAGTGTTGAGGCTCGCGGTGGCTATCGTTATGTTCTCACCCTCACTGATGACTTGAGTAGATATGGGTATATCTACTTAATGAAACACAAGTCTGAAACCTTTGAAAAGTTCAAAGAATTTCAGAGTGAGGTTGAGAATCAATGTGACAGAAAAATCAAGTTTTTACGATCAGATCGTGGAGGAGAATACTTGAGTCACGAATTTGGCACACACTTAAGGAAATGTGGAATAGTTTCACAACTCACGCCGCCTGGAACACCTCAGCGTAATGGTGTGTCCGAACATCGTAATCGCACTCTATTAGATATGGTGCGATCTATGATGTCTCTTACCGATTTACCGCTTTCTTTTTGGGGCTATGCTTTAGAGACTGCCGCATTCACTTTAAATAGGGCTCCGTCGAAATCCGTTGAGACGACACCGTATGAATTATGGTTTGGGAAGAAACCTAAGCTGTCGTTTCTAAAAGTTTGGGGATGCGATGCTTATGTCAAGAAACTTCAACCTGAAAAGCTCGAACCCAAGTCGGAAAAATGCGTCTTCATAGGATACCCTAAAGAAACTATTGGGTATACCTTCTACCTCAGATCCGAAGGCAAGATCTTTGTTGCCAAGAATGGATCCTTTCTAGAGAAAGAGTTTCTCTCGAAAGAAGTAAGTGGGAGGAAAGTAGAACTTGATGAAGTATTACCTCTTGAACCGGAAAATGGCGCAACTCAAGAAAATGTTCCTGAGGTGCCTGCATCGACTAGAGAGGAAGTTAATGATGATGATCAAGATACTTCTGATCAAGCTCCTACTGAAATTCGAAGGTCCACAAGGACACGTTCCGCACCAGAGTGGTACGGCAACCCTGTCTTGGAAATCATGTTGTTAGACAACGGTGAACCTTCGAACTATGAAGAAGCGATGGCGGGCCCGGATTCCGACAAATGGCTGGAAGCCATGAAATCCGAGATAGGATCCATGTATGAAAACGAAGTATGGACTTTGACTGACTTGCCCGATGATCGGTGAGCCATATAAAATAAATGGATCTTTAAGAAGAAGGCAGACGCGGATGGTAATGTGACCATCCATAAAGCTCGGCTTGTCGCTAAGGGTTATCGACAAGTTCAAGGGGTTGACTACGATGAGACTTTCTCACCGGTAGCGAAGCTGAAGTCCGTCCGAATTATGTTAGCGATTGCCGCATACTATGATTATGAGATATGGCAAATGGACGTCAAAACGGCATTCCTTAATGGTTTCCTTAAGGAAGAATTGTATATGATGCAGCCAGAAGGTTTTGTCGATCCTAAGAATGCTAACAAGGTGTGCAAGCTCCAACGCTCGATTTATGGGCTGGTGCAAGCATCTCGGAGTTGGAACATTCGCTTTGATGAGATGATCAAAGCGTTTGGGTTTACGCAGACTTATGGAGGAGCCTGCGTTTACAAGAAAGTGAGTGGGAGCTCTATAGCATTTCTCATATTATATGTAGATGACATACTTTTGATGGGGAATGATATAGAACTCTTGGACAGCATCAAGGCCTACTTGAATAAGAGTTTTTCAGTGAAGGACCTTGGTGAAGCTGCTTATATATTAGGCATCAAGATCTATAGAGATAGATCGAGACGCCTCATAGGTCTTTCGCAAAGCACATACCTTGATAAGATATTGAAGAAGTTCAATATGGATCAGTCTAAGAAGGGGTTCTTGCTTGTGTTGCAAGGTGTGAAATTGAGCGTAGCTCAATGTCCGACCACGGCAGAAGATATAGAGGAGATGAGTGTCATCCCCTATGCCTCAGCCATAGGTTCTATTATGTATGCCATGCTGTGTACCAGACCTGATGTAAACCTTGCCGTAAGTTTGGTAGGAAGGTACCAAAGTAATCCCGTCAAGGAACACTGGACAGCGGTCAAGAATATCCTGAAGTACCTGAAAAGGACTAAGGAAATGTTTCTCGTTTATGGAGGTGACGAAGAGCTCGTCGTAAAGGGTTACGGCGACGCTAGCTTCGACACAGATCTGGATGACTCTAAGTCACAAACCGGATACATGTATATTTTGAATGGTGGGGCAGTAAGCTGGTGCAGTTGCAAGCAAAGCATCGTGGCGGGATCTACATGTGAAGCGGAGTACATGGCAGCCTCGGAGGCAGCGCATGAAGCAATTTGGGTGAAGGAGTTCGTCACCGACCTAGGAGTCATACCCAATGCGTCGGGGCCAATCAAACTCTTTTGTGACAACACTGGAGCTATTGCACTTGCCAAGGAGCCCAGGTTTCACAAGAAGACAAGGCACATCAAGCGTCGCTTCAACTCCATTCGTGAAAATGTTCAAGATGGAGACATAGAGATTTGTAAAGTAACATACGGACCTGAATGTAGCAGATCCGTTGACTAAACCTCTCCCTAGGGCAAAACATGATCAACACCAGAATTCGATGGGTGTTCGATTCATCACAATGTAACTAGATTATTGACTCTAGTGCAAGTGGGAGACTGTTGGAAATATGCCCTAGAGGCAATAATAAAAGCATTATTATTATATTTCTTTGTTCATGATAATTGTCTTTATTCATGCTATAATTGTGTTATCTAGAAATCGTAATACATGTGTGAATAATAGACACCAACATGTCCCTAGTAAGCCTCTAGTTGACTAGCTCGTTGATCAACAGATAGTCATGGTTTCCTAACTATGGACATTGGATGTCATTGATAACGAGATCACATCATTAGGAGAATGATGTGATGGACAAGACCCAATCCTAAACATAGCATAGATCGTGTAGTTCGTTTGCTAGAGTTTTTCCAATGTCAAGTATCTTTTCCTTAGACCATGAGATCGTGTAACTCCCGGATACCGTAGGAGTGCTTTGGGTGTACCAAACGTCACAACATAACTGGGTGACTATAAAGGTAGACTACGGGTATCTCCGAAAGTGTCTGTTGGGTTGACACGGATCAAGACTGGGATTTGTCACTCCGTATGACGGAGAGGTATCACTGGGCCCACTCGGTAATGCATCATCATTATGAGCTCAAAGTGACCAAGTGTCTGGTCACGGGATCATGCATTACGGTACGAGTAAAGTGACTTGCCGGTAACGAGATTGAACGAGGTATTGGGATACCAACGATCGAATCTCGGGCAAGTAACATATCGATTGACAAAGGGAATTGTATACGGGGTTGCTTGAATCCTCGACATCGTGGTTCATCCGATGAGATCATCGTGGAGTATGTGGGAGCCAACATGGGTATCCAGATCCCGTTGTTGGTTATTGACTGGAGAGTCGTCTCGGTCATGTCTACATGTCTCCCGAACCCGTAGGGTCTACACACTTAAGGTTCGGTGACGCTAGGGTTGTAGGGATATGTATATGCAGTAACACGAATGTTGTTCGGAGTCCCGGATGAGATCCCGGACGTCACGAGGAGTTCCGGAATGGTCCGGAGGTAAAGAATTATATATAGGAAGTGCTGTTTCGGCCATTGGGACAAGTTTTGGGGTCACCGGTATTGTGCCGGGACCACCGGAAGGGTCCCGAGGGTCCACCGGGTGGGTCCACATGCCCCGGGGGCCACATGGGCTGTAGGGGGGTGCGCCTTGGCCTACATGGGCCAAGGGCACCAGCCCCAAGGGGCCCATGCGCCTAGGGTTTCCAAAGGGGAAGAGTCCCACAAGTGGAAGGCACCCCTAGGTGCCTTGGGGGGGGAGGGAAACCTCCCTTGGCCGCCGCCCCCCTAGGAGATTGGATCTCCTAGGGCCGGCGCCCCCCCCCCCTTGGCACCCCTATATATAGTGGGGGAAGGAGGGCTTTTTGATCCACGCCTTTGGTTGCCTCCTTCTCCCTCTCCAACACCTCCTCCTCCTCCATAGCGCTTGGCGAAGCCCTGACGGAGTACTGCAGCTCCATCACCACCACGCCGTCGTGCTGCTGCTGGAGCCATCTCCCTCAACCTCTCCTTCCCTCTTGCTGGATCAAGAAGAAGGAGACGTTACGCTGACCGTACGTGTGTTGAACGCGGAGGTGCCGTCCGTTCGGTGCTAGGATCTCCGGTGATTTGGATCACGTCGTGTTCGACTACCTCATCCCCGTTCTTTGAACGCTTCCGCTCGCGATCTACAAAGGTATGTAGATGCATCCGATCACTCGTTGCTAGATGAACTCATAGATGGATCTTGGTGAAACCGTAGGAAATTTTTTGTTTTCTACAACGTTCCCCAACAGTGGCATCATGAGCTAGGTCTATGCGTAGTTCTCTTGCACGAGTAGAACACAATTTGTTGTGGGCGTTGATGTTGTCAACTTTCTTGCCGCTACTAGTCTTATCTTGCTTCAACGGTATTGTGGGATGAAGCGGCGAGTTGCTTGTAATAACCTCACTGTTCAGACTAATAGAGTGGTGCATCACCAATCCACTGATAACTATTTGCGGAATGGAGGAGGAGAGCTCCTTTCATGCGCTCCTCGTGTGTCCGAAGGCGGTTGCTTTGCGTATGGCCTTAAGGGACATTTGGGTTTTACCTGCGGAGGAGGATTTGTCATATACAGGGAAAGATTGGTTTCTTGTGCTCCTAAATCAACTAAGCCCTACTATGCGTGATCAGATTATATTAGTTTTCTGGAGAGTTTGGCATATGAGAAATGATTTGATATTTGGTAAAGGGAAGGAATCTATTGCAGCTTCAATTAGCTTTGTGGATCATTACTGGACATCTTTTCGATCATGTCTTCACCGTCACCCAACCACCACGACCATCGCCCCGCTCCTGCCCGCGCCGGGCTCCTTCGTCGCGCTCGCCCCCGCCATCCTCACCCCGGAGGAGGTGTCCAGGGCGCTGCGGGACTTAACCCAGGCGGTTCAGGAGATCCACATGTTCTTAGCCGGGTCCTACGGGCCGCACCTAGCTGCGCCGCCCATTGCTGCCACCGCGCTGCCATGGCAGCCGCCGCACCAGGCGGCCTCCGCCACGCTCGTCGGGCCGCTGCAGCTGCCACTGCAGCCTGATGCAGCTGCCATCCACCGCCCCGCCCAGGCTGCAGTGGCAGCCGCCGCTCCTGGCGGCCTCCGCCGTGCCCGGCGCTCTGCCGCAGCAGCCGCTGCCGCTGCCCGGCGCGACACCACAGCAGCCGCTACCCAGGCAAAAAGGGAAGGGATTTCCTTCTTAATTCTTGCTTGATCAGATTGATACATCTCCTCTCTTTATATAGAGAGGTTTACTTGACTCCCAAGGAAGGCTTTACTTGACCCCTAAGCAAGCGACCCTTGCGACCCTTATCTCTAACCGGTCAGCTCCGGCTAACATAGCGCACTTCAAGAAAATTGTGCTTATGCGGAAAATAGTTAATGAGAAGTGGTAACATAATATGTTACTGTAACATATCGTTTCTCAAGACAAAATGAGTCTACAAGCTAATAAATGAGACTATCTATGACACTACTACTATGTAATTTTGCACTATGAAGGTAGTAATTTATACTAGTGTCATATGACACTAGTAGAAAACGGAGCTTTAAAATCGGTTTGTAAGGGCCTTTAGTGCCGATCTGTAACCGACACTAAAGTGTGGGCACTAAAGCCCCCCCCCCTTTAGTACTGGTTCGGCACGAACCGCTACTAAAGGCCGACCACGTGGCGTGAGCTCGCGTCGTGGTATGGGGGACCTTTAGTACCGGTTGGTGTTACCAACCGGTACTAAAGTTTTTTTTTGAATTTTTTGAAGAAAAAAATTTGATTTTTTTTCAATTTTTGATTTTCTGAATTAGTTGATGATTTAGTCTCTAATCACCCCTCTTAACTGCTCAAAGTGTGGATCACTCATTCCAAATTGTCTAACTTCCCGACCGGTCACCCATCCTCTCACTCCCCCAGTCTGAGCACGCTTAACTTCAGAGTCTATGTCATTTTGCACTATAAAGGTAGTAACTTATACTAGTGTCATATGACATTAGTAGAAAACGGAGCTTTAAAATCGGTTTGTAAGGGCCTTTAGTGCCGGTTCTGTAACCGGCACTAAAGTGTGGGCACTAAAGCCCCCCCCCCCTTTAGTACCGGTTCGGCACGAACCGCTACTAAAGGCCCACCACGTGGCGTGAGCTCGCGTCGTGGTATGGGGGACCTTTAGTACCGGTTGGTGCCAACCGGTACTAAAGGTTTTTTTTTTGAATTTTTTGAAGAAAAAATTTGATTTTTTTAATCTTTGATTTTCTGAATTATTTGATGATTTAGTCTCTAATCACCCCTCTTAACTGCTCAAAGTGCGGATCACTCATTCCAAATCGTCTAACTTCTCGACCGGTCACCCATCCTCTCACTCCCCCAGCCTGAGCACGCTTAACTTCGGAGTTCTATTCCCCTACTTTCCAAGTATGCACTTATTGTTTTCCTAACAAACGTAAGCTGTCAAACCTATTAACCCTCAGAAGTTTAGCTTGAGCATTAGGTCACACGTTTCACCGTTTGAGTTTGAAACTATTATTCTAAAGACCAGTAATTATTTAGTAACACTAATATTTCTTGAATAAGTTTGACCATAGTTTGACCATAGTTTGACTAGATTTGACCAAAATTCAAAAAATTGAAATAATTATTTAGTAACACTAATATTCTTGACTAATTGTGTAGTAACATTAATACTTCTTGAATAAGTAGTTTGACCAGATTTAACCAAAATTAAAAAAAAGAAATTTGGGCATATCTTTTTTTCCTTTTGGAATTTGAGGATTCTGCAAACAGGCTGTATGTAGGCTGTCAAAATCGGATGCGGATTTTCGTGCTGAATTTTTTGATATATTATACGTTTTTTCCCGACATCGTATGCAAAAGTTATCACCGTTTTTACATTTTCCCTACACTTTTTGCAAAACATGTCCAAATTTAAGTTTTCAAATTTTCCTAACTAATAGATGTAGTAATATAACTACCTCTCGAAGGATTTTAATTTTTTGAAGTTTTTATCATTTTCTTTTGATTTTTTCAAAACTGAAATGGCGATACACCGAGGGGGGTAGAGTTTGAAAATTGCCTTATAGGCCCGGTTTGTGTCTCCAACCGGGACTATAGGTCAGACCCCTTTAGTCCCGGTTCATGCCACGAACCGGTACTAAAGGTTAGCCCTTTAGTACCGGTTTGTGCCACGAACTAGTACTAAAGGTGATCGTGGGGCCAGGGCCTGACGCCAGCCTGCCACCACCCCCTTAGTACTGGTTCGTGGCATGAACCGGTACTAAAGATTCAACACGAACCGACATTAAAGCATAGCCGTTCGAACCGGCATTAATGGTACCATTAGTACCGGATCAAAATCAAACCGGAACTAATGTGTCTCATATTAGGTCCTTTTTCCACTAGTGTGAATGATATTATTATAAGTTACTCCCCACTATGACCAGCCTAACCATCCCTCTCTTCTTTAATTGACTGCCATATAAGCATATGTGTGAGTCCCAAGTGCATGATATTACTTATGTTACCACTATGGACAGCCTTAATCATGTAGCACATTAGTGTGATATGGAGGCTGATCCTGGAGGAATGTGCTCAAGCAAGCCTAGTCTACCTACTTTGAAGTGGTCTCCACCACCACTTGGCCGAGTTAAACTAAATGTTGCAGGTACGCTCGGTGATGGCGGGGAAGCAGGAGCAGGAATGATTCTCAGGAGCGCCGAGGGGAACATCACTTTTTTCCTCCTGCAGAAAACTATACTCATGTCGCGAGATACTAGAAGCTGTCCTGTATGCCTGCAAAGAGGGGCTGGAGATTGCTATACAAAAAAGTACGTTCCCCATTCAAGTTGAGGTGAATTCTGCCACTGCCGCAATGTTGTTAAAAAGTGAAGTGGATGATAGATCAAGGTTCGCGTTCCTCCTGCGCGATGTTAAGAAGTTACTTAGAAGCAATAATTCTTGTATTACTCATGTATTTAATACCTAGAATTTAGCTAGTATCTCTTTGGCAATTTTTGTTAGAGACGGCACTAGAACAATGACCTGGGTTGGGTCTGGACCACCGGAGGTCCTTCAGGCTGTTGCAATTGATTTTAAGGATACTACTATTGAGCCCTCTTCAAGAATTCATCCGATTAACCAGTTAACTTGCCGATTAATCCCTACTCATGGGGTCCCCGAGTAGCCGATAACTCGATAAATCATTCAATTAATTGATTAAATGGCCGATTAACTTGCCGATTCCCCTACTCACCAACCGAGCGAGCAGCTACCAGTTAATGATTTCCTCAACAATGCTATTGAGTAATACAAGTTCTTTCCCGCAAAAAAAAGGTGTGATATGGAGGCTATAGAGCGTTAAATGAATAAAATCCGGTGAGCGCAGCTTAAAAAGGAAAAAAAATAAAAAAAGAAAAGAGTTATACAGTAATAAAGTCGCAAAAAAAGAGAGTAAGAGAGCGAGGAGAGTAGGTGGTCGCCCCGCCTATCCCCTGAGATCTGGCCGTCAATGGAGTTTCGCCGGCGTTCCGCCCGGCTGCGCGCCGGAGCGGACCGCATCAGCGCCCTCCCCGACGACCTGCTCCTCCTCCTCCTCGCCCGCCTCCGCTGCGCCCGCGCCGCCGCGCGCACGGGGCTCATCTCGCGCCGGTGGCGCGGCCTCGCGGCCCGCCTCCGTGAGATCGTCTTCCGCTGCGTCGCCCTCCACAGGCTCGAAGCCGCGCTCGGCCGCCTCTCCCCCGCGGTCTCGCTCCTCGAGATCCGCGTCCCCAAGGAGCGCCGCGCCGACACCGCCCGCGGCAACTCGCTGCTCCGCGTCGGCACCGCCCGCGCCAACTCGCTGCTCCGCGCCGCCGCGCGGCTCGAGCCGGAGGAGCTCGTCTTCGACCTCCCCTCCGATCTGGTCACCGGCTCCCTCGTCGTCGACCTGCCTTGCTTGCCCCGCGCCACCTCCATCGCGCTGCGAATCTTCCTCTCATCCTCCGCGTGCCCGACGGCGCCGAGTTCCCGGCGCTGGAGGCGCTGTCCCTGTCCTGCGGCATCGCGCACGCCCACCTCGACGCCCTGCTCCGCCACTGCCCGCGCCTGCGCACGCTCCGGCTCGGCGGCTTCTTGTTTGACCAAGGCGACCTGAGGGTCAACTCGGCGTCGCTGCAGGAGCTGGCCGTGGACCGCGAGAGCGGGCTGACACACCGCGTCGACATCGTCGCCCCCGCGCTCAAGCAATTGTCCGTGTCCTTGATAGCCACAGAGGTCAGCATCTCCGTCTTGGCTCCAATGGTGGAGAAGGTCTCGTGGCACTGCTGCTACAGGGCGGGGTCTGTTACCTTTGGTCTTTGGGAGCTTGAGCAGGTCTCTCTAGAGACCTCAGAGAGCCAAGGACAGCTCCCTTCGCTGCAGATTCATGCCTCCATAGTATGTCTCCTCTCCTGCTCTCAATTTACTGCGATGGAGTAACCAAAAATTATTATCTGTATAAGTATCCTTCAATTACTTTTCAGTTCCGGTCAAATTTCCCCGGCGAGGCGATCAGCTTCACGCAAGAGATAGTGAAGTATATGGTTGTTGCCTTCTCCGCTCTGGAGCTTCATCTCGAAACAATCGGGCATGTTTTTGGAGCAATTGTGTTTCTTCTCCTTGGAATGAATCGGATTCGTCCAGGTGTGCGGAGGCTTAAGCTCGTCCTATGGAGAACACCGGTAATTCTCAGCTCTGATTACGTATCTCAGTAATGTACATTGTGTAGTAGTAATTCACATTTTTTTTTGGTTTTAGGTGAGAGAAAGATGCCTACCGAATTGTCCATGTCAGCCCATGGACTGGAGATCCCAAACTGTCTCCTTTACTCATCTCCAAGAAGTGGAGATCACTGGCTTTGAAGGGGCGGGTCATGAGTTTGATTTCTTAAAATTGATGCTCGGATGTTCTCCGGCACTTAAAAAAATGACTTTGAAGCTGTCACGTGATGTGTGGTCAAGGGAACATAGACGCACAATAATAAACGACATCTTCAAGGCGTATCCTTCCGTGCAATGCTATGTTTATCTTTGCTCTGGTAAGTGTATGTTCTGCGTGCTCTGTTAATCCTTTTAGCTTTTGTTGAAGCCTAATGCCAACTTAAGTTAGTGCTTATGCTTTTCAAGTTCTGAACATAGACATGCCAATTACAAAGTCTGGCTGCACATGTGTATCCCTGTAATTAGCTCAATATGATATCTTACTGCTTAACCTATGCGCACACATCCTCACATCTATATTACTACGGAATTGGCAGTAATTAGTTTGATCTCCTTAGCACAGGCTCCCTTACCATGGTTGCTCCTTTTGTTTTATGCAATCCTCTGTTACTCACGGCCTTCTGTTCTGCTTTGGATATGCATTCAGTAGCCAAAATGGGTTTCTAAATTAGCTGAAGCGAACTAGTTGTCTCATCTGAATTTTACGGGCATTCGGGTTTGGTATAAACTATAATTTCCTGTTAAATTCTGTTTTAAGAATTAATTTGCTAATTTCCCTTTGCCAGTTGCCAACAATCTTTGCTGACCTAACCACTATACACTATACTGAATTATTGACCAGAGCTTGTTTCAATTTGCCTCTTCCTCAGGGTTCATGCATGGCTACCAAAATTATGACTGACATGATCCTCATCCATACCTCTGCAAATTCTTTGGTTCACATCTGGAGTACTTTTGCTTGGTTGCTTTAACCGATTAACTTAAGTGAATTGTGTAGTGCTTGCCATGCCAATCAATCATGGATGTGATATATTATATTTGGCCAACCTTTCTCAATACTCATGTGCTCCTACTGATTCTGCTAAGCAGCGGTTCTAAATGTCGACACCATGTGTTTCTTCAACAAAACTAGATAAATCTGCAGAGGATGTTCAATTTACTTCCATCACTTCGACAGTTGAATATAACTAAGAGTGCGTGCTGCTCAGCTTACTGGTGCAGCAAACCAGGCAAATTACTGGAACCAAATGGTGTTATAAGGAGTTGGCCATCGTCGGAAATGATGATCTTGTCAATGTACAACATGAATCCACTATCTGGAGGATGAAAATCTTGTCCACAAACAATTTTGATTGGCATGCTTGGTACGGTACATGCATGCTAGTGCAGGGGCATTATATGAGCAAAGATTGTTGCTGCTGGCAAATATAATGCAACACATACCAAGAGACAAAAATCAGCATCAACAATAATTCGCTTCTCAGTAAGGACCAAAATTTTAAATAGCTAGCATAGCGGCAGCCATAGAATGTGCTAAATTGTACATGGTGTTGTTTAGCATGATGCCCCTCAAAACGCTATAGCGAGGTCGCTATTTCAAACTTTAGTGATGATCGAGTAAAAAATAATGTCATTCAATTAGGTTGACTGAATTTGAGAAGATGCTAGATATAATTATTCCAAAGAATATACTCCCTCTATCACAGTTTAAAGGGCGTATCTTCAAAACCAGAATTTTTCACAATTAGAGGGAAATAGGGCGCATGTCATTAATTAGCCTATTAACTGCATCGTTTTGGGAGGAATTAGCTCCTTCCGTTTACCTTCCTGGTGCGCATGCATGGTGTGAACTGAAATTACTCCACCAATGCATGCGATGGTTTCCTTCTTTTACTGGACGGGGAGGTTACTATGTGTTTGTTTGGCGATTAATTAGGCGCATATCCTTAACTACTGCAGCTCCAACGCATCGGTTATTCCTACCAATCGCTAGCAACCTTGGGCCTAAAGAGATATGAGGTACGCCCTTTAAACTGTGATGGGGGGAGTAAACCAAGTTATAGTCAAACAATTGTGTGATACCGAGGCGGTGGACGGAGGCGGTGCTGTGCTGCATAGCGGAGGCAGGCCCAAGAGGAGCAGCGGGTCGTCCGAGAGGGCACTGAGTTGATGCGGTTCTTCCTCCCTCTGCTGCTGGGAGAAAGGCAAGCAGAGAAGTCATCAATTCAGCCAAATGCTTTTTCATACACATGCATTGCATACCTTCCGATGGGGAGACCAACAATAGTCGCAGCAAGGCACGAACAGGTGGTGGTGAATCGCGGGGCAAATCTCCTTTGGCAGATAGACAAAAGAGCAACGTAAGAGGCGTAAGCCACATCCATATCCCTCTGCCAATGGAGCAGTTGCCCTGCAATGCACCTTCACACTCACACACATACATCATACATCTATCTCCCTTGGTAATCACCGCCACCGACATGGGTTCCTTCCTGTTCTAGCAGCTATTGTTGTTGCTGTTGTCGGTGTTGGCTGGTTAGAGGAGGAGAACCGATGGCGCGACATGTATTTATGCGCTACCGAGAACGGCATATCCATGGAGCACATGCTCCTTTCATCGTGTTTGCAACCGATGCCGTGGATCAAGGCCAAAAGGAGGAGAAAAGAAAAGGTTCGCTGAAAGGAAATGCCAAAGAAAAAGAGAAGAATATTACTGTTTTATTCCAATATCAGATTAGATCGGATGCCCTTTCTGTTTGCGACTTGGATTTTGCGATTCCTTCTCCTTGAGAAAGCTCTCACGCAGCAAGAGAGAAAGCTTGCAGAGGGGAATCAACCAAGGAGATCAGGAGGAGAATGTGCTGCCGCCACAGGCTAGGCCTTTCTCTCGCTCCACTAGCAAGATGCCATGTGCCATGGTCCACGAAATGTGATGTGATTGTGAGTTGACGACCATTTCCATCTTTTTGTACGTACATTGTTTAGCGCTCTGCTCACTAGGACGAATAGCAAGAAGAAGCATCATCAATGTTTCCTTTCTTGAGGAGATCGAGGGTCCAGCGGCTCAAACCTTAACTTGCCACTGCGTGGTTGTATCGCCTAGAAGCGATGTTCAAGTCAATAAAATCCTCTTATTGAGAAAACAGATTGACTTCAATTCAGTCAAAGGATTGAGTTTGTATTTCCTCCACTCTCTTGTTTACTGCAAGTCTGGCAAAATCAAAACTATGCCGTGTATTTTCCAGTCTATTGTAAATGCCATCCAAACCTTGCGAGATTTTATGAACACATTTTGGCCTAAATTGAGAATAACAGACAAAGAATACTGGAAAGTGATTTGGCTTTTACACGACACAACCTGGTGAATGCAACACATGCACTTCCATATCCAAGCTAGAATCAAAGGCACGTGTACATGCAGCGCGGCACAGCACCGTTAGCTAAAAGAGAAGCTTCCCAAGAATATATCGTTCCCGCTCGGTAGAACAGCCAGGCATATCCAGATTTCGTCTCCCAAGTAGGATAGACTGCTAGCTGCCATCAAAGAAACATATAGTGTGCCGTGCACACATGACACAATTAGCTGTATCAGGTAGAGGGTGAAAATCACAGTGCGGTTCTCCTCTGGCATGTAGGCTGACAGTCAGCGGGTCGGCGAGACTGCTGGTCCGTCCCTGCCAAACGATGATTTGCCCTGCCATTCATAATCCACCCTACTTTGTAATTTGTAGGCATTATGTGATTACTGTCAGGGGCGGAGCCAGGATTTGGGTATAGGGGGGGCCGAGCCAAGTTTAAAAAAAGTGCAACGCAAAAAATAAGTACCATAATAATGTGTCGTCTCAATGCAATTAAAACACAAATATATTTGTACTGTTACTAGTTTAATTTTTTTCCCTACAATTGCCACTAAGATAAAAAATATTAATAATTTCATTCGAAGATAACCTAATTTCTACAGTAATTTCCTATGAATGTATATCATCATGCAATTTCGAAGCAAGTCATATTCCATTGGACTAGGATTGGTAACTCGTGCATTAACCTCATGTTTAAAAATCAAATCAAATTAATCTTTATGAAGTTTGTCTGCACTTTGCTCTTCATGATCACCTCGGAAATCAAGCAATCAAATGAAATTAAAAATGAATTAGAATCATTGACCTCACCATCAAAATAACTAAAATTCGATGTATAATTTCAACACGTACAAGATGAGAGTTGTGAGGGGTAGTACTCCATAGTGCAAACCATGGCGCTGGACCTCTAGAATACTGGAAGAGTGTGCTCCAGGATTTCCCAATCACGGTGCTGGTGTTGCCTGATTAGGCCGCGGCCGCCGCCAGCTCTAATCGCCTCAAGCTTTTTTACGGGATCTAATCGCCTCAAGTCATGCCTTAGTCACGCCGTGGTTGACCTTTTTTAGCGTAAAATAAAGCCGGAAGCGTACTAGGAACGGAGGAGGCCATGAATGGGCTTTCTGATGGGCCTTTTTTTCAGATTTTATTCTCAGTTTTCACCATCATTTGAGTTAAGGGGGGCCAACTTCGTGTATTCCCTTGATCCAGCGCTAATTACTCGTAGCTGCTGAAGGAATTGTCGATCGATAGGGGGGCCAGGCCCCTGCTCGCCCCCCCTGTCTCCGCCACTGATTACTGTGCTATAAATTAAGCTTTTCTTTTCCTACCTGAAAAGGAATTCCAATTTAGAAATGGTAAGTCCGAGGAACTCAGTCCAGATTTTTAATGTTTTTTTTTCATTTTTGCGCCTTTGAAAATAAATTGCAGGAAATTTCTGAAGCCTTCTTATACTGTTTTTAAGTAGAGCGCGGGCATATGTTCCATTTAAATTTGATATTATCATTTTAGAAAACTAGCACGGTGGTGCCCCAGGATGACACAACGCTGTTTGTGAGATGACAGTAAAACAAGGGAAATGTTGGAGGCGAGTATAAACCAAATATTAAGTGAATAGAACAAGATCAGGAAATATGATAGTACTATAGAATCCAATGAAAACTGGTGCTGATAGCAAACCATGAGCATAATTTGGACGACCCGACAGCTAGGGTAGGCAAGATACCAGTTCAGGATACTAAACTATGTGGAAGATGGGAAGAACTTCAGTGTAATATGCTCAACCAGGCTTTATAATCGACGGCACGACTTTAGGTTTCAAAAAACTTACAGGGACTAACGATTACATCTTCTTTTCAACTAGAAGCATACTAACCATACATGCAGAACATGTACTCACCAGCGCTAAGGCAAAACACAGAATTCCACGGTAGAGTAGACCTTGGAGATGTTGTGTTTTTGTGTGCACCCAGCATTACCTGCAGATGCCTCATGTCACAGATTCACGGTCATTCTTTTAAGCACTGGCGCACATTCGAATATCAATTTCAAGAAATCCATCTCATGTTCGCCTCCTTCAAATCCGTTGATCTCCACTTCTTCAAGAGCAGTCAAGGAGATAGTTTGGGATTGCCAGTTTGTGGGTTTACATCGACAACGTGTTGGGCATGTTTCTTTCACCTAAAATCACAAATTATATGTGAATTGCTGGCTAAAATGTATTATTGAGATATATATATTCAGGGCGGAAAATTACCGTTGATTTCTGTAAGATGATCTTAAGTCTCTGCATAGCACGACAAATTCGATTCGTCCCTAGGAGATGAACCATGAGTGCTTCAAAAGAATGTCCCTTTGTTATGAGATGTAGCTCTAAACTAGAAAAGTCAGCAATCATATACTTCTCTATGTCCCGCCTAAATCCGTCCTCTTCACCGTAAAAGTAATCCGAGCTCTACAAAAGCAAAATTGGCAGGATATATATCATTCACAAAACATCAAAACCTTTGATAAGTCAGAGCGTGCAACAAATTGACCAGGAGAGGGTACACACCGCGCATGCATGAATATGCAGTGAAGGGAGTTGTCCTTGTCTCTCCGCCCCCAGAAGCCGCATCTCCTTGAGTCGCCAAAGACCATAGGCAGGAGACCCCTGGGTATAGGACCACGAGACCTTCTCCACCATTGGTGCCAAGACAGCGATGATTGCCTTCTTCCAGGGGATTAGGCACATAGTCAATTGGTTGAGCGACGGGGTAACGATGTCTAAATGTTGTATCCGTGATTCCTTGGTGTCCACAACAAGCTCCTGCAGCGACGCCGAGTGGACCGTCAGGTGTTAGCCGTCGGAGTAAAAACGCGACATCTTGAGCCGGAACACGCGCAGGCGGGGGCAGCGGGAGAGCAAAGCGTCAAGGTCGACGACAATGCAGCCCGTGAGGGACAGCGTCTCGAGCACGGGGAACTCTACTCCGTCCGGCACGCGGAGGAGGAAGAGCGAGTCCAGAACGATGGAGGTGGCACGGTGAAAGCACGGTAGGTCGGCGTCGATTGCACACTGTATCGAGCGCCGCGGCACGACAAGGACAAACTCCTCAGGCGCGGTTCGCGCGGCGGCGCACAGCAGCGAACGGATCCCCGCCGGTTCGAGCCAGGCAAGGCGACCAGCCAGGACCGGGACCGGGACCGGCACGTGGATTTCGAGAAGGGAAACCGCCGGAGACACGCGGCCGGCCGCTGCTTCAAGAAATGGGAGCGCGACGCCGCGGAAGACGATCTGGCGGAGGTGGGTCCAGAGGCCACGCCACCGGCGGGAGAGGACGCTGGTGCGAGCCGCTGCGGCGGCGCAGCGGAGGCGCGCGAGGAGGAGGACCAGCAGGTCGTCGGAGAGGGCGCTGATGCGGTCCACTCGGCCGCGGTGGCTACCTAGGCCTGGCCTCTCGATGCAGTCCATCGGACCTTGCGAAAGCATACCAAAATCGGCCGCTCCAGATCTCTAGGCGTAGGGTTTCCCTCAAAAAGATGCGCTAGGGTTGCTAAACGTCATGAGTCGCGGGATTATTTCGTTATTAATCAGTTTTACGTGAGCCCGTCAAAAGAAAATTCAGTTCTACGTGAGACGTCGATCATGCAGCAATTTTTCATCAAGAAAGCAGAAAAGTACATATTCTGGTCGAAAGGTGCGCACCCGGTAGTGTTTCAGTCTTTCGTGTGGTTGCAAAGTTTAGTGGACACAGATCGAGTTTTACATCCTTGGGCCTCGTCCGGCGAGTCACCAGGCCCTTTTCGCCGCGCAGAACGCCGCCCCCTACAGCGGCGGCGTCGCGCCCCGCCCACGCCCGCCTATGGGGCCACGCCGGCGTACGGAGGGTTTTAGGTGCCGCCACCGTGGGACCCGGCCCTTCTCGCTGCTCTGCACTCCACCTCATCACCGAGTTCCTACGGTGGCGGCGGTGACTGGTACATGGACTCGGGCGCCACCGCTCACATCAGTGGCGGAGCTAGCAGAAGATCTAGAGGGGGGGGGGGCAAACAAGGAATACACATATTTGGGGGGGGGGGGGGGGATGGCTAGACTTTCCTTAATTTAACCCTTCAAAAAAATTCCTTCAGTGATTAGGCCAGGGTGGGGGTGGGGGGCAAATGGCTAGACTTTCCTTAATTTAACCCTTCAAAAAAAATTCCTTCAGTGATTAGGCCAGGGTGGGGCGGGGGGCAGTGGCCACCCCAACACTGCATGTAGCTCCGCCACTGGCTCACATGAATGCTCATCCCGGTAACCTCACGTCCGCCACTCCTGTTCATACTCCCACTCGCATCACCGTTGGTAACGGTTCCTCTCTACCCATTACACACATGTCGGTCATATGCCATTTCCTTCTACTTCTACTCCCGTTAAGGCAAAACACAGAATACCACGGAAGAGTAGGCCCTGGCGATGTTGTGTATTTGTGTGCATCTAGCATTTACTTGCAGATGCCTCATGTGACAGCTTCACGACCATTCTTTTAAGCGTTGGCGCACATTCGAATATCAGTTTCAAGAAATCAATCTGATGTTCACCTCCTTCGAATCCGTTGATCTCCACTTCTTCGAGGGCAGTCAAGGAGATAGTTTGGGATCGCCAGTTTGTGGGTTCACATGGACAATCTGGTGGGCACCTTTGTTCCACCTAAAATCACAAATTATATGTGAATTGCTTACTGCTGCAATGTATTATATCGAGACAAATAATCAGGGCCAATAATTACCATTGATTTCTGTAGGACGATCTTAAGCCTCTGCGTAGCACAACGAATTGGATCCTTCCCAAGGAGGTGAAACACGAATGCTCCAAAAACATGCCCCCTTGTTGTGAGCTGAAGCTCCAAAGCAGAGAAGGCAACAACCATATGCTTCTCTATCTCCTGCATAAAGTTGGCCGCTTGACCGTTGAAAATAGAGGGCGCTGAAAAAACAACTTGGCATATATATATATATATATATATATATATATATATATATATATATATATATATATATAGTCAATGGACGAGATTACAATTGTGAGACTAGTGGTGGTTCCAAAGACGATGCCTTGCAATTATTGTTTTCTCTTTTATAAGATGATTTATCTCGTCTAGGTGTTTGAAATCTTTTGTAGGAGTAATAAAATTAAAACATAAGCAATATTGTTTGGGTCAGAAGTAACATTTTAATCATCTTATTGTTTCTGAAAAGAATCTAATTAGGTTTACATTAAATTCATCATGTTTCAAAGATGTTTGCATACCTTTCGCAAAAGCTGTAATTTTCTACTATCTTATAGCACGAATTCTTTTTTACAAACATGCATTATTTCAACGAATTCTGGAGCTAACCTCCACCCAAGTATAACACTCAGTACAAATAGAGAAGGAACAAAAAAGCGTATCACACTAGCGCCATCACGCACATTAAGATGTCATTGTACGTATGATGCAAAAGAGGTCATTGTATATGTAGAAAAAGATGGAAATGCTCACAATCACATCGCATTCCGTGGACCATGGTCCAGGGCATCCTGCTGGGAGCGAGAGAAAGGTTGTGCGAGATTGATCCTCTGCCTGGCTTGTGGCGGTAGCACATTCTCCTCCTGATCCTTGATTGGTTCCCCTGTGCAAGCTTTCTCTCTCACGTGAATGGACAGAGCTTTCTCATAAAGAAGGAATCGCGAAAATCCCAAGTCCCAAACAGGAATTGGCATCCGATCTAATCTGATCTCAGAATAAAGCAGTGATATTCCTTTCTTTTTCTTTGGCATTTTATTTAGCAAACCTTTCTTTCCGCCTCCTTTTGGGATAGATCCACGGCATCGGCTGCAAATGCAACCAAAGTAGCATGTTCTCGGTGGATATGCCATTTTTGGTAGTGCATAAATACGATGGTCGTTGGTTCTCCTCCTCTCACCAACCAATGCCGACGACAATATCGCAATCACAATAGCTAGAACATGAAGGAACCCATGTCTCTGGCGAGTGAGATAGGTGTTTATATGATGTATGTATGTGAGTGTGAAGGTGCATTGCAGGGCAACTGCTCCATTGGCAGAGGGATATGGATGTGGCTTACGCCTCTTACGTTGCTCTTTTGTCTATCTGCCAAAGGAGATTTGCCCCGCGATTCACCACCACCTGTTCGTGCCTTGCTGCGCCATTGTTGATCTCTCTGTCTCCATCTAAAGGTATGCAATGCACTTGTATGGAAAAGCATTTGGTTGACTTGATGACTTCTCGCTGCTACAAGGAGTCGGTTTGCATTGCACCTTGAAGTCCCCGCTTGCGTTCCTCGTGGCAGCAGCAGAGGCACCTTGATGACTTCTCGCTGCTACAAGGAGTCGGTTTGCATCAATTCAGTCTGCTGCGCCCGCTGCTGGCATCGCCTTTGGACCGCGTCCGTCCTCCGCCTTGGCATCGCATAACTGCAGACATGACCCACCAGTATAGTGAAGGCCAATTGTTGACTATAACTTATATTCTTTAGAGTCGTCTTCTCACATTCGGTTTAATTGTCCGAATGGTATTATATTTTCTTGGTCACCATCAAAGTTTAAACGGGTTTGCTATTTCACATCTAGATGTGAAATAACTGTCTCACATCCAAGTCCAGAGCCATTGGATCATCTTTCTTTAATATTCGTGCAAAACACAACGATCTGGCTGCTCCGCTGGCTCACGGCGCCTTGTCTCGCGTGCTGCCTGTGTCCGGCTCGTTGCTGATCGAGGTTGGTACGTTGTTGCTTTTCGCCTATGCTCCTGAAGGCCGTTTGCTAGTGCGAGGTGTTCGACTGCCTTTTTCAATTTCTTTTCAGATGTCTGTGCTACACTCACTCCTAGTTCCTCTTATTTTTCTACACTCTCATGTCCCATTTGACTCCTAGTATTTGTTTTTTTGTTTCTGTTTTTTATTTCATTATTTTTTTAAAATTATGAACTATTTTAAATTCATGATTTTTTATTTATATTTTCTATTTTCACCCTTGCCAATTTTTTTATATTTTTCCTTTCATTCTTCATTTATTTGTTTAAAATTCATGAACTTGTTTCCACTTTGTCATATGTTCGCTTTAAATGTTGTGCAAATCTTGATTGCAGGTTATTTTGTCACGCGCGCTCTGTGTCGCGTCGTGTATTTGGTATCTTCTTGTCGACTTTGTTCGTGCATGTGTCTTTTGTTGGGCCGTTTCCGTGACGCGGTATAAGGTCCTGATTCGGATTGGTTTCCCAATTATTATCTAAATGAGAGTTTACAATGTTTCATCTAGCTCATATACCGGTAAATACACGTGCTTCTGAGTCATGCTCGTTGTCCTTGTGTCGTGTTTTTTATTTTTTTTCCCTCATGTAGCAGCGAGACCCGATATGACATTTTTTTAGTGGGCCGTTATTATGTTTTATGTATTGGTTTTTTTTTGGGGGACTTAGCTTTTTTTGTGAAGCAACACGTATCTTTCTATTCCTTGTTTTCTTTTATTTTTGGTTTGACCGTGTAGCTAGAGAGGAGTGTAATCTAGATAAGTTTTACCTCATCTAAGTCTATAACTGTCTGATTTGTTTGATTTAATGTCTGCACAAACTCGATCATGTACGCCCGTGTTAGCTTGTTCCTTTTTGTCGCGCGTCCTCTTTGTCCCGTTTGTTTTGGGTCGTCATGTTCTTGCATTTGTTTTCACATGGGCCTATATATGTTGTTGTTTAGGGGGCTCGACTATGAAGCTTATCCCCCATCTTCAATGACCTATCTTTGACCCTGGTTATTCACCGGGCTCGTAGTTTCGTAGTTGTCCTAGGTGCAAGTTCACCATCGACTTGTAACTGGGCTCGTAGTTTTGTAGTTGTCATAGGCGCAAGTCCACCATCGACTTGCAACTGGGCTCGTAATTGTCAGATTTGCAAGCCCACACTCGACCCGCACCTGGAGCATTTGTTTTTGTCTTTATCCCAGTTGCAAGTCCACGGTTGACCCGCAACTGGTCTCATAGCTTGCTCATCCCATTTGCAAGTCGACCCTTGACTCACAACTAGCTCATAGTTTCGTACTTGTGCTAGGTGCAAGTCCCCCTCGACTCACAACTGGGCTCGTAGTTGTCCAAGTTGCAAGCCCGCCCTCTACTCACAACTAGAGCATGTGTTTTGTTTTTCATCACAGTTGGAAGTCTACCTTTTGATTGCAACTGGCTCATAGCTTGTTTCATCCCAGTTGCAAGTCGACCCTTGACTCGCAACTGGCCTCGTAGTTTCGTAGTTGTCCTAGTTGATAGTCCACCCTTGACTCACAACCGGGCTTGTAGTTGTCCGAGTTGCAAGCCCACCCTCGACTCGCAATCGGAGCATGTATTTTTGTTTTTTATCCCAGTTGCAAGTCCATCATTGACACGCAATTGGACGTGTAGTTTTTCTCATCCTAGTTGCAAGTCAACCCTTAACTCGCAATTGGCCTTGTAGTTTCATAGTTGTCCCAGTTGCAAGTCCACCCTCGAGTAGCAATCGGGCTCGTAGTTGTCAAACTTGCAAGACCACCCTCGACCGCAACTATATTTTTGTTTTTCATCCCAGTTGCAAGTCCACCCATGACTCGCAACTGGGCCCATAGCTTGTTTCGCTCCAATTGCAAGTCGACCCTTGACTCGCAACTGGCTCGTAGTTTCATAGTTGTCCTAGGTGCTAGTCCCCCTCGACACACAACCGGGCTCCTAGTTGTCCAAGTGGCAAGCCCACCCTCTACTCACAACTAGAGCATGCGTTTTGTTTTTCATCCCGGTTGCAGGTTTACCTTTTGATTGAAACTGGCTCATAGCTTATTTCATCCTAGTTGCAAGTCGACCCTTAACTCGCAACTGGGTTCGTAGTTTCGTACTTGTCCCAATTGCAAGTCCACCCTTAACTCGCAATTGGGCTCGTAGTTGTCCGATGTGCAAGCCCACCCTCCGAGTTGCAAGCCCACCTTTTGACCCGCAATTGGGCCTATATTTTGTCTTTCATCTCATTTGCAAGTCCACCATTGACTCGCAACTGGGACTGTAGTTTGTTTCATCCTAGTTGCAAGTCGCCCCTTTACTTGTAGTCGGGCTTGTCATTTCATAGTTGTCCCAGTTGCAGGTCCACCTTTGACTCGCAATTGGGCTCATAGTTCTCCCAGTTGCAAGCTCATCCTCGACTTGCAACTAGGTACCCGTTTTGTTTTTATCCCAGTTGCAAGTCCACCCTTGACTTGCAACTGGGACCATAGTTTCTTTCATCCTAGTTGCAAGTTGACCCTTGACTCACAACTGGGTCATTTGTTTCGTAGTTGTCTTTATTGCAAGTCCATCCTCTACTCACAACTAGGATCATAGTCTTTTGTTGTCCCAGTTGCAAGTTCACCCTCGACTCGCAACTAGTCCCATAGTTTGTTGATGTCCTAGTTGCAAGTCTACCCTCGACTCGCAACTGGGATGTGTTTTTTTCATCTCAGTTGCAAGTCCAACCTCAACTCGCAACTCATATCGTAGTTTTATATACTTTGTCTCAGTTACAAGTACACCCTCGACTCGCCACTAGGCCCATATTTTTTATCCTAGTCGCAAGCCCACCCTTGACTCGCAATAGGGCCTATGTTTTTGTCTTTCATCCTAGTTGCAAGTCCATCCTTGACTCGCAACTAGGACCGTAGTTTGTTTTATCCCTGTTGCAAGTCAGACCCTTGACTTGCAACTGGTCTCATAGTTTGTAGTTGTCCCAGTTGTAAGTATATCCTCAACTCATAACTCAGCTCGTAGTTCTCCTAGTTGCAAGCCCACCATTTGACTCGCAACTAGGCTTGTGCTTTGTTTTTAACACGCAACTTGCCCCGACCTCTACTTCCATGTCCAACCCCAAAATGTAAATCCGCCCGACCCAGTTGCATTTCCAAGCCAAACATGCAACTCATGCCTAACATAGTTGTATGTCCTCTCTCAGCACGCAACTCATTTCGAACCCAGTACCCCTACATAGTTGTATTTTTTTCAAACATATCCACTTTGTAATACACACTGTGTATTTTTTTGTATGCCTGGGGAACATTTTTTTTAACAAACGTTGAACTTTTTTGTAAAATACATGATGAATATTTTTTTCAAATACATGCCTGAGCATCTTTTAGAATACATAGTAAACATTTTTTTTAATTCCTACCGATCGTTTCCCTAAATGGCACGAAACTTTTTCAAAAAAATTATGTAAACATTTTATTTACATTGCATAAGGAAATTCTAGAAAATGTCGTGTCTTTTTAAAATGCGTGAAGTTTCTTTTAAAAAATTGCCACAAACATTTCTTTGAATGTTCCGATTTTTTCAATTGTATAATACATTCTTTAAACATCACAAAATGTTATTTGAAATTTTAAATGGTGCAAAAAAATATTGGAATTTATTATTAAACTAAAAGTAGAATAAATTCATTCGCGTTTTTTAGAAAATGTTTGCAATCTTCAAAAGTGTAGACACTCTAAAAACTCTTCGAGGATTTTTGAAAATTGTCCATGTTTCAAAATTTGTTCGCGAAGCAATTATTCAGAATACCGAATTTTGTTTTTATTTTTCAAAAATGAAATCAAAATTATAATGTTTGTTCACATTTGAAAAATAATTTTCGAAATTTAAATTATTTGTGTTTTCGAAAATATCCTTCATTTGAAGAAAAAAATCACAATATTTTAAAAAGGTTTCAAAAGTTTCAAACATGTCTTCTAATCCGAACGCTGTATTGTTGTTGAGTGTTTTCTGTTTCTTCAATCTCAACAGTCGCTTTGGCTGACTGGTAGGTTCTCTTGTTACCCTGAATTAGGTCCCGAGTTCAATTCTGGGTTAACACACTGCGCCCGTTAGAATTTTTTTTGTCGCGCTACAATAAAGAAACAAACAGAAAAAACTTGTTGTCGCGCTACAATAAAAAAACAAATCGGTGTTACAGCGTTTCAAGGGGCATCATGCTAGACGGCATTGTGTCGGTTTGGCACAAGTTATTTAGTTCAATATTATTTCCCAGTGATAACAATGTTTACACAGATGTCAACTACAATAGCATGTTCATATTTTTTTTTTGGCGAATGAAAAAGGGGCTTTATTAATTATGGAATAGTTGTACAATCGCTTGCCAGATATAGCTCACAAGAGCAGCTGGAGGCACCTGCAGCCACAAATCGGTGTTGTGCTCCACTCTCGACATATAGGCAAGGCGATCTGCAGTTCTATTCTGCAAACGACCAACAAGACGTATCACAAGCTTCCTTTCTCTCATCATCTCCTTAATCTCCATTACAAGGTGACCTACAATTGATTTGTCTGTCTCTGGACTTTCCACAGCTTTTACCAAAGAAGCACAGTCGGATTGAACAATCAGTGGCAAGGATGTATGCTGCAGTGCCGCACTGATGCCCTTGGATGTGATTCTCACTGAGCATTTACCACCGTGTTATCATTTGCACGATGCAGAAATTGCTACTGGATTTTTTATCCTGAGAGGATGAATGAAATCCGTCTTCAGATAAACCAATCTACAAAATATGAGATACAAACATGAAAAAAAAAATGATATTATCGTGGCACATATGTCTGGCGGCAGTGGATTTGCGGGTGGTGCGGTTGTGGCTTCGGTAGTCAGCAACAGACATTTCTTCTGCGGCTGGTGGGTGGTGGATAGAGGTAATTGGCGAAAGAATTATGGCAGTTGTGAGGCTTGTGGGGATTCCAAAGTTGACGCCTTGCAATTTTATTTTATTTTTGCTTCTATAAGACGATTTATCTTGGCTAGATGTCTGAAATCTTCTGTAATTAAATTATACTTGTGTGTAGAGGCTTGAACCTTGAAGCCTTGAATTTACTTTTCAAAATAAAAATCTCCAGCCATTGGCTTACCATTTTACCAAGTCACCACCAAACAATAGAGCATGAACACACGGTTCCATGAGAAAAGAGGCAGCTTCTGTTGTTCACCTGATATAGGTATATCATTCTGCAGATTTAAAATATTCGCGTAATACCCAATGTGCAGTATGCACACACCAATTTACAGTTTTTGACGCTGAGACAAACAGACAGTGAAGATGCAACTTCTGTTCATCTGATATAGGTGTATCATTCTAAAGATCTAGAATATTTCCATTATACCGAATGTGCAATATACATACACCAATTTGCAGTTTTTGATGGTGAGACAAACATACAGTGAAGTTCTTCCCATCTTCCACATGGTTTATTATTTGGTAGGCTTTAGTTTAATCCCCGACGAACTGAAGTAGCACTAGTCTAGAACCGGGCAATAGCACCGGTTCGTAAGGCCCTTTAGTGCCGGTTCCATAACCGGCACTAAAGTGTGGTCACTAAAGGCCCCTCCCCCCCTCTTTAGTACCGGTTCAGCATGAACCGGTGCTAAAGGGCAACCACGTGGCATGAGCCAGCTCCGGGGGCCGGGAGCCCTTTAGTACCGGTTGGTAACACCAACCGGTACTAAAATGTTTGGGGGGGTTTTGGTTTTATGATTTCTTTTTTATTTAATTTTGTATTTTCCATTTTAATTCTTTTTCGTTTGCTGGTATTTTACGATACTACACATTGTACACGTTATGCATATATATATACTAGTATAACGTCCGTGCGTTGCCACGGGCTCTTCAAAATTTATAGTCAGTATCTTTCATTTATCATCCCCTCATATTGAATGATTATGGGGTGCTCTAATTAGAAACACAACAATCAAATATTAGGAAATTTCACCGAACGAACAACAACGAATAATATGATATCTATCAAACGAATAAAATGAGGTCATATTTTTGGTCCGTCATGCACTTCTGTTGAAAAGTGCCTATCCCTTTTAGAATCAACCCACTGTTTGCTCGCACGCAAAAAAATACATCTCTAAAGTGGGGAACCGATCGGTGCCAAAAAGAACTCAAACTCCTATCCAATCTCGACTTCGTGCTCTTCCACTTCCATTGATAAAGATGGGACGTCAAGGGTTTCATCATGATGACCTCGAGCAGCCGCCGACATCCCTCCCCACATCTACCCTACCCCCTTCTGCCGCTTGCACTGTCCTTGCTCCTCGAGGGAGCTAGGGACACAATGTTCTCTAGGATGGGCATGACCAGATCCACGAGGAGGCCACATTCTTCCATGGGAACCCAACCAAGCACACCACCCTCCGCAACCATCCAATCCCGGCCTAACAAAGTCAAGACCCGCCATCGATCCACAAATCAGGCTCGCCGCATCCAGGTTCACTGCAAGTCTGCGACGAGTCTGTAGTCGACATCTTGACTTTGGCTATCCCCACGGAAGAATCATCGGATCCTGCTTACTTTTACCATCACTTTGTCTCTTCCCAAGGCAGCGACACCACCCAGCCAATCACCACCACCGCTTGCGGCTTGCCTACATAAAATCATGAGAAATCCCCACGGCGGTGCTGTAAGATCACCTTGACGACCTCGACAGTGACCGACTGGTCTAAGATCTAAGCTAGCCGCTCTTTGTAGAACCAATAGAAGTAGGCATGTGACTCAGATTTGTTCTTTGGTGTGCATGCGTTTCTTGCTGCCCACCAGCTCTTGTCTACAACTCGCCTATCTCTGTACCAGCTCTTGGTCTACAACTCGCCTATCTCCATGCTCGAGACGACCAAGCTCGATGCGCAAGCCGCATACGTCTGCTAGAGCTATATCCAGGCCCTATGATTTTTGGATCACTGGCACTATGGGTGCCAGGACCGGAGTCGCCCTCATCCACCAAGTGGATCAAGGAGGCCCACCACCTAGACTCTACATCGCAACATTTTGTATTTTCCTATAAAAAGTAAAGAACCTTCTCTAATAAACGTAAATATAACCTTTTGGTTTTATAGTCTCAACTTTCCTACACTTCAATACCAGAAGGATTTCTTGGTTTTATTTAATGACCTTCTTGAATGTCATTCACTTAGAAAGGTAGTAATACAATCTGTGATATTAAGGCAAATTATTAGTCATATTAAAGTGCAAAAGGCCCTATAGGAGTCAAAGCATGACTTTTATGGTTATACTGTAATTTGCAAGATCTGAGATTTATGCAAGTGTACAATTAGAGAAGAGTCAATTAAATAGATTTTCACATTCAGAATAGTACGATTAGCAGTAGCACTTCAATTTTTTCATGTTTGATCAGCTTGCTAGGTGGTTATCACTAAGCATGTTGGAACGATGAGCATAACCTAACTTAGTTCAGTACGTGTTGCTGCAAATTAGTTCAGTACGTACGAAGCTGTTGCTAATTTCAATGCCTGGCTGTTGCAAGTTTCTAATGAAAAAGTACTTCAGGTCAAAGGTCAGGGAATATACACTTTTGTTATCATGGTTGTTTCCTTATAGTGAACAACTTTGATCACCACTTCAGCAGCTACTATCTATAAGAAGACATTAGCTAAGTAGATATAGGCAAAGAAATCATGTAGGCAAAACCAGAATTAAAAACATCCTTCTCAATGGAGCTCGTGCAGTTCGGAAGACCCTAATCATCGATGAGGGACCCCTCCGATGGTAGCATGGCGTGACAATTGCCGTCAATGACGACACCCAAAGTACCTTGCATAATCCATCGATCCAGTTCGGAACAATCAAGCACATACCTTGCAAAGTGATGTGGATCTGAAGCAGAGGTGGGAAGGTAAAGGCTCAGGTGAGGTGGAATGAGACGTTGATATAGACGTGCACGCATGAGAATAAGGCGGTGCCCAGGATGGATCTCCATCGGAGGAGGGCGGATCCGCTGGGGAGGAGGTCACTGTAGTACCTGCCATCTGTGCGATGGATCACGGGGCTGGCAGGCAGGGGGAGGGGATAGGAGGGAGCGGGTGGGCTAGAGCGCAGATGGCGGGTGCCCCTGACGACGGCTGGGAAGGATGGTGGAGGAGGTGGAGGAGGATGGCGGCGGCGGCGTCTGCGGTTGCGCCTCGTCCGCAGCCGTGCTGGTGGTGGTCGATGCGAGAGCCGGATGGCGTCGGCCAGAATCAGGTAGGGGCGACAAAGATTTAGAGGAGAGAGAGAATGGAGGCGATGAGCGATGGGAGGAAGGGCCACCGGCGATTGGGGTGGCCTCAGATCCGCCCTCTGTGGCCGCCTATTTCATGGGACGAACACTCGTGCTCACCGTCGGGCTCGCCTTCGGCCGCTGCCTCACCGACATTCACGATGTAGAGCCCCTTCCTCCGATCCCATTTGCCAGGGAGGCAGCGCCATCCTTCATCGTAGAGAACGAGTCCACACTGAGATCCCAACCAGATCGTGATTGCGCCTCCCCAAACCGCAGCGGCACATCCCACTCCATCAACGACCAACCTATATGAGGCGGAGGGTCAGTGTAGGACGCGAGCGCCGTCACCATGGACGTGGGGGACGCCGTAGGTGGGAAGGAGGCGGCGACGGCGTCTGTGTCAGGAAGATCGCACGACGGTGGCGGCGTTTACTCGAGGGGATCGAGAGGAGCTGCGTTTGGTGCCGGGTGGGTTCTTTGGTGCGTGCGTGGGGCTGGAGATTGTGATAGGTGATCAGGTGAGGGCGTGCCATACCTGGATCGATAGCCTTACCATACCTGGTGGTAATTTAAATTTATTACCATATTCGATATTTCCCGAGTTATGGCCTTACCATACCTGGATTGATAGCCTTTGGGGTAATTTACATTTATTACCATATAATTACCATATTCAAAATTTCCTGAGTTATGACCTTATCATACCTGGATTGATTTATTACTATACGTGGATTAATTATGATTTATTACTATATGATTTATTACTATACGTGGATAGCCTTACCATACCTGGTGGTAATTTAAATTTATTACCATATTCGATATTTCCCGAGTTATGGCCTTACCATACCTGGATTGATAGCCTTTGGGGTAATTTAAATTTATAACCATATTCGATATTTCCCAATTTATGGCCTTACCCTGGATTGATAGCCTTTGGGGTAATTTAAATTTATTACCATATAATTACCATATTCAAAATTTCCTGAGTTATGACCTTACCATACCTGGATTGATTTATTACTATACGTGGATTAATTATGATTTATTACTATATGATTTATTACTATACGTGGATAGCCTTACCATACCTGGTGGTAATTTAAATTTATTACCATATTCGATATTTCCCGAGTTATGGCCTTACCATACCTGGATTGATAGCCTTTGGGGTAATTTACATTTATTACCATATAATTACCATATTCAAAATTTCCTGAGTTATGACCTTACCATACCTAGATTGATTTATTACTATACGTGGATTAATTATGATTGATTACCATAAATACGTTGGGTATTGCCGGTCAGACGAGAAAAGAGAAAAACCGGTGGGAGGGGCTGGTGGGAGGTGGGACGAAGAAAAACCGGTTGAAAATAAACCGGTTGAAAGTGGGGGGGGGGGGACTATTCAACCAATTCGTCTATTAGGAGTAGAGATTACCATACCTGGATTGATAGCCTTTGGGGTAATTTAAATTTATTACCATATTCGATATTTCCCAATTTATGGCCTTACAATACCTGGATTGATAGCCTTTGGGGTAATTTAAATTTATTACCATATAATTACCATATTCAAAATTTCCTGAGTTATGACCTTACCATACCTGGATTGATTTATTACTATACGTGGATTAATTATGATTTATTACTATATGATTTATTACTATACGTGGATAGCCTTACCATACCTGGTGGTAATTTAAATTTATTACCATATTCGATATTTTCCGAGTTATGGCCTTACCATACCTGGATTGATAGCCTTTGGGGTAATTTACATTTATTACCATATAATTACCATATTCAAAATTTCCTGAGTTATGACCTTACCATACCTGGATTGATTTATTACTATACCTGGATTAATTATGATTGATTACCATAAATACGTTGGGTATTGCCGGTCAGACGAGAAAAGAGAAAAACCGGTGGGAGGGGCTGGTGGGAGGTGGGACGAAGAAAAACCGGTTGAAAATAAACCGGTTGAAAGTGGGGGGGACTATTCAACCAATTCGTCCATTAGGAGTAGATATATATATATATATATATATAATATATAATTTCTAATAGAACCAATCATATATATATCATCAATGTCTCACAAACCACCATATTAATTCACACATACACACATGTATAGCTATATACAATTTCTCCTACATATGCATGTTGCCTTCGGAGCCAGTGGCATTAGCCTAATTGGTGCCTTCGGAGCACGATGACAATTGGAAGTGGTTCATGACCTGGTCGATGGGGGCGGTAGAGGGTAATAGTATTCTCCCTTCGGATTTATGACCTGGTCGAGTAAAAATTCCGCCATTTCCTCTTGAAGTGCTTCTACGCGCTCCGTTTCTAGGAGCTTGTCCCGCACCTCTTTGAACTGTTAAGAAGGAGATTAATATGCATGTGTATTAGTTGTGTGACTAGATATCGATAATGGTGTAAAAATTGTGAATAGTGTTCTGACAAGCGTACCCATTCCTGTCTTTGAGATCTGCTCCTTTCGGACGCCATCATGCAAATGTTCTCGCAAACGCAGAATGCACACAGATCAGTCCCTTGCGCCTACTTCAGAGCATTTATTACGATAATGGAATTTAATTTGATCAGATAATAATTAATCAAGCATGATAATTAAAGAGATGGCAGCTAGCTAGCTAGCTAGCTAGTACTACTTAATTACTTACCTTGGGTCGAAACCATTTTAGTTGTCGTTTCCATTCGCCTTCCGTGACGCTGATGAACCTTGCCCAAGCCCTGCCCACCGATAAAGAAAATGAATAAAGGGGTTATTAAATAGTTCATATCATGAAATGACGAACTAAATAGGCCGAGATATATAGTTAATAATGATTGAAATTACCTGTTGACTATCCCAAACAAGATATTATAGTCACTATTTGTTTTGGGTAGTGAGTCCAGTATTTGAACTGTTCCGGCGTCAACTTTAATGATACACAAGATTCAGTGAAATCTGCATGCACACACGTTTACATGTCTTAATTAAGCGGGCATATGTAAGCAAAAACATGTAGCTAGCTAGTAGGCAAAAACAGAGAATTTGTAGTACAAGAAAGTGTGACTCACTGGAAGTTGTAAGGAAGTAGTATATCTTCATTGTATTTGAGGCGCTTCAAGAACTCTAGCATGCTGTCCTCTACCTGCTTTTCATAATGCTTGTTTATTTTCCATGTGTATTCATTAACGGTGTTTGGGTCAATGAACCCAATGCCATAGCGTCCACCTTTTCTCATTTCATACATCTTTATCCTGCATAATACCATAGAAAAGAATATAGTGAGGATAATTACAGGTAATGATTGATCAAAAGGATCACTACAACTAGCTTTGAGACTTAAATTACAGAAAGAAATCACTTACAGACAATAGCAACTGACGATAGATTTGTCGAGTGCGTCTTGATTGTATAACTGAAACAGTTCAGAATACTCAACGGTCACAGGATTCTCATGGTAGTAATGATCCTTCTTGACTTGCACCATGAGGGACTCTCGATCGGATCTCTTGGTAATATTGTCCATGTACCATTGATGCAATTCATACATTCTCGTTGGGAGCTTCTTGACCTCTTCTGGCTTGACCAAAGGTTGGCCCCGGGCATATTTCCGTTTTATTTCC
Source organism: Triticum aestivum (assembly GCF_018294505.1). NCBI lineage: Eukaryota > Viridiplantae > Streptophyta > Magnoliopsida > Poales > Poaceae > Triticum > Triticum aestivum. Next base: position 709,679,206 of record NC_057812.1, on the reverse strand, counting down.
TCCTCTGTAAGCACCGGCATGTCCTCGATCTCAAGGAGTTGTCCAACAGTGATGTTGAGAGTTTCGGCCTGCATTATATGCTCCTGGGTTATTACCACATCGCCCACCTCGGGAACGTAAACTGTTTGCCCACAATAATATTGGGCGCGCGTACTGTCACGTGTTGTTCACGGCACAACAAGCGGGGGGATCGATTGCGCCGCCTGTTCTCCCAGCTAGGCAACGGTTTTCCCGCATTTTTTGACAGCTGCTTGTTGTTTGCTCGAGCTCGAGCTCGCCTTCTTCTGTAGACGTTGTCGATGTAACTTCCTGATGTGGCGCTCATAGTCTGTGTCAACAGGCTTAGGAGCTGGTGGTTGAGCCATACGAATGAAGTGGTCAACTACTTCCACAGGCACTTTCTCCCTTGGCGGCGGTGGCGGTTTCGGTCCAAAATGGGCGTCGACTTCTACCCGCACTATGGCATTGGTTTGCTCCTCGGTCCTGTCGTAAGCCCTCTCAGGAAGAGGAGTAGTGAGGTTTGGACCATATTTATATCGCTTGCCTCCGCATGTACTTCCTGTACTATGACCTCAACTCGTACCGCTACGCACCATAGCTGCAGGGTGTCTCTTCTGCGATTGCTGAGGCGGCGGAGACGGTTGACGGGGCTGAGTTGGACGAGGAGGAGTGGCCTGAAGCTGTGCCGGACTTGCAGTGGCCTAAGGTTGTGCCGGACTTGGAGGATGAGTGGGCGTCTGACGCTGTGTCGGACTTGGAGGAGGAGTGGCCTGACACTTTGCCGGACTTGGAGGAGGAGGAGTGGCCTCACGCGTTGGTGGACTTGGAGGAGCGGGAGTCTGCTGACTCGGCGGCGGACTTCGACGAGGAGTCGGGTGACGCAGTGTCAGTGGCCTTCGAAAGATGATGCAATCCTTTCTCCATAGGATGATACGATGTTTGGCATCTCCGAGTGTGTGCTCCTCGTCACCTCTAGGAATGTCAAGCTCTAGCCCCGAATATTGGTCCACCACCTCATCAACCACGACACGAGCATAGCCTGCTGGAATCAGGTTGCAATGGAAGGTTGCATCGGGGGAATTTGTATAAGCAACGCCGTCCGCCACCTTCAAGGATATGTTCTTAATTTTGAAGTGTAGCTCGCAGTTAGTGTTCTCCGCGATGTCATCCACGGGGTATCTATCCAGCATTGCGTCAAACGGGGCGGAACCCACGCTGCTTCACGGCATGGATGGGGCAGTGGTATCCAATGCTGGATCATCCGCTAGCTGCTGCAGCTGCTGAGACCCCCTTTGCTGGCTAAGTGAGTCGATCTGCTCCTGCTACCGCTGGAATTTGATTGCCAAGTCCGTGTGCGCTGATTCTAGGCCTTGAAGGCGTTCATAGTCGAGCTTCCTCTGCTCCTCCTCCATCTTCCTCTTCTTCTCCTCCGCAATCTTCTTTCTCGCACGGGTTCTGTAGTCGACGTTCCAGTCCGAAAACCCCTCATACCACGGAATAGCGCCCATGCCTCGTGTTCTTCCCGGGTGTTCAGGATTTCCCAGGGCACGCGTAAGCTCGTCGTTCTCTCTGTTGGGCTGGAACACCCCCGTTCGAGCCTCTTCTATTGCAACAAGTAGCTTATCGTCGGCTCCGTTCAGACATGCCTTCATCGAAACTTTGCCTGTCTTCGGGTCCAACTCCCCCCCATGCGCATAGAACCAAGTCATGCACCTGGGGGGCCGGCTCTTAGTAACCGGAGTGACACCAGCATCCTCCATCTCTTTCTCAGACTTATCCCACTTAGGCATTCCCACCGCATAGCCACCTGGCCCCAGCTTATAGAACTTATCCTTTTTGCGGCATTGGCCTTGTTTATTCTTGACCGTTCCTTAGATAATTCTGAATCCTTGAATTTCACGAAATCGTCCCAATGAGCACTTTGATTCTCTAGTGTTCCCTCGAATACTAGAGTCTTCCTTCCTCCCTTGACGTACTTGTCCCATTCACGATTCTTGTGGTTCTTGAATGCAACCGCCATCTTCCTAAGAGCAGCGTCCTTGACTTTCTGCACATCTGCTTCTGTGAAATGATCTGGTAGGGTGAAATGTTCCATGAGAGTATCCCAAAGCAGACTTTTTTGTCTGCCGTCGACAAAAGTAAGATCTGGACGTGGCTTTGCTGGCTCTCTCCATTCTTGAAGGGAAATCGGGAGTTGGTCCTTCACAAGAACTCCGCACTGACGAACGAACTTGTCCGCAATCTTCTTAGGCGCTAATGGTTCGCCATTAGGTTTGACTGCCTCGATATTATACTTTACGCCCTCCTTCAACTTTTTGTTCGGGCCTCGTTTCGTCCTGTTGCCTGAAGATTTGCTCGATCCGGATGGCTGAAAGAAGAAAGATCGATTCGTTAATATATCTTCAACTCATTTAAAACATGTGATGATCACCAGATGCCTGCTTATATAAATATATATACCTCTCCGCTGTTGTCATAATCGTAGTTCATGACTTCATCAATTCGGTCGTCGCGATCGAATATCATATCACCCTCTCCGGTGTTGTTTAGAAATTCGGAGCCGTCATAATCTTCTTCATTCTGATCATCATCTGGCCCGCGTATTATATCAAACATGGTTTGTTCTCCCTCTCTGTCGGTATTGTCCGCCATAGATTTTATTTAACTATGCCAAAAGAAATATAAAACAATTTAGTATTCAAATTACATCGTCTCGAATAATAGATATAATCTCGAATACATCGTCTCGAATAATAGATATAATCTCGAATACATTGTCTCGAATAATAGATATAATCTCGAATACATCGTCTCGAATAATAGATATAATCTCGAATACATCGTCTCGACTAATATATAATCTCGAATACATCGTCTTGAATATTATATATCGAGTACATCACTGGCTAGGTAGCTAATAAAGATCGAATACTACAGAAGAATCTAGGACACTCGCGGTTCCTGCGGCGCGGGTGGTGGACACCCAAAGAGAAGGAACCCTCACAGGATCATAGCTGAAGTGAGATCCCTGAAGAAACTGCCAGGTATTGGAGAACCTGCCGCCCTCTAACGCAACCATGTAGCGATGGACGTGCTCGTCCTCCTCCCTGACACGGCGACGTACCACCTCCAGCGGGGCTGACTCCCTCCGCACCGAAACTGGCCCACGCGAACGCCACCAAACGAGATCAGGGTCGACGATGGGACCCGGGGCCGGGTTCCTCATCAAGCGGCGCGCCCCTCCAGGCAGCACCTCCCAGTGCCAACTCGGCGGAGCCCAGTCCCGGACATGGGTCAGTCGGACGTCATCGCGGACGGGTCGACGGCGAGGATGCGGGCCGGGCATCGTCGAGAACAAATACTAGCTATATGCTCGCAAAAAGTAACATTTTTTTAATGATTGGATTTTGATAACTAAAATTTCTAACATTTCTATATAACACTAATTATGCTATCATTGCATATGTCAAAATTCTATATGCTATTTCATACTAATTAAGCATCTAACACTAAAAACAGAAAACACAACTTTTATACATCCATTAAAAAACTGAAAAATAACATTATATAAAAAATTTCCATACTAATTAAACACTAATTTTATCCATCTAACATGCATTCATACATATATACTAGTGAAAAAATAATAATCTAAATAATCTAAACTAATTAAACATACAAAATACATATACACTAATATATACATGCATTAATTCATACATATGTATGTGTGTGTGTGTGTGTTCATCACGCTTGTGTCTGTGTATGGGCTCGGGGAAGGGCGGCGCCCATGGTGGCCACCGGGGGCGAGGGAGAGGGGTTAGAGGGGGAGAGCTCACAGCGGGGCGACGGCGAGGGCGAGGCGACGGTCGAGGGTGGCGACGGGCCGGGGCGTGACGCGGGGGCGGCGACGCGTGGATGGCGCGACGGGGACGGGCCCGGGGCGGCGACGGAGACGGGGGCGACGACGGGGACGGGGGCGGCGACGGGGACGGGGACGGGGGCGGTGACGGCGACGACGTCGATCGATCGGGGCGCGCGGGCGGCGCTTCAATGGGGAAACAGAGGAAGAAACAGAGGGAGAGTGAAATTTTCGTAAGTGTTGTATATATAGAAGGCACCTTTAGTACCGGTTGGAGCCACCAACCGGTACTAAAGGCCTGTTTTGGCCAGGCCAAGCGGCGGGAACCGCACACCCTTTAGTACCGGTTGGTGGCTCCAACCGGTACTAAAGGCCCCCCTTTAGTACCAGTTGGTGCCACGAACCGGTACTAAAGGGGGTGCGCTGGCGCAGGTGCGGTGCGCAAGTTTAGTCCCACCTCGCTAGCCGAGGGGCGACCGCATTGGTTTACAAACCCCCGTGCGGTAGCTCTCTCGAACTCCTCTCCAAAGCAGGCCTACTGGGCCTACATGTTCTATGATGCCCTGTTGGCCTGCTGGGCCTTTGCGGGCCTGCATCCTGGCCCAACAACAGGTTGGGTTTCTAGTCGTATGCAGGCCGCTCTGGACTAGTAGGCGGGCTTTTTTTATTTTTTTTTTTGCTTTATTTATTTTTGAGTTGTTTTTTTTGTGTATTTAGAGTTTCTTTGTGAATATTTTTGCTTTAGGTATAAAAAATTACAAACTTTCTATTAGTGCCCGTAGTTTTCAAATTTGAATAGTTTAAATTTTGAATTATTTGAAATTAGTGTGAATCACTAGTTTGTGAATAACTTAACTTTAAAAATCAGTAAAGGCATGAAAGAATTTGTTTGCACATAAAATTTCTTCGCGTTTCAAATGCCAAAACACATAATTAACTACCCTAACTATTACAGAGATTCCCTTCTGGGTGTGAAACACAGAAGAAAGTGGTGATAGTGAAACCGATCACATCCCAGATCTTTGGGTGTGAAACTTTTTCTTCGCGTGTGTCCCTTTGCGCCGTAACCATGGAAAATCTTCATCATTTAACGGGATGCTCAGGTCAATATTCATTGTGAATGGAGCAATTTCATCAAACTTTTCATAATCTTCTGACTTGTCTGTCTTGTCATCCACTCCCACGATGTTTCTCTTCCCAGAAAGAACTATGTGCCGCTTTGGCTCATCGTACAATGCATTCGCTTCCTTATCTTTTCTTTTTCTTGGCTTGGTAGACATGTCATTCACATAGAAAACCTGTGCCACATCATTGGCTAGGACGAATGGTTCGTCTGCATACGCAAGATTGTTGAGATCCACTGTTGTCATTCCGTACTGCGGGTCTTCAGTTACCCCGCCTCGTGTCATATTGACCTATTTGCACCGAAACAAAGGGACCTTCAAACCACGTCGATAGTCAAGTTCCCATATGTCCTGTATATAACCATAATATGTTTCATTTCCCGTCTTGGTTTCTGCATCAAAGCGGACACCACTGTTTTGGTTGGTGCTCTTCTTATCTTGGGCGATCGTGTAAAATGTATTACCATTTATCTCATACCCTTTGAAAGTCATTATATTCGAAGATGGTAACTGGGACAGCAAGTACATGTCATCTTCAATAGAGGTGTCATGCATGGTACGTGTCTGCAACCAGCTGGCGAAACTCCTGATTTGTTCACGTGTAATCCAGTCATCAGACCGCTCCGGGTGTTTGGAGCGTAGCAGATTCTTGTGTTCATCCATATACGAAGCCACCAAGGCGGAATTCTGTAGAACTGTGTAGTGTGCTTCAGTGAGAGAATGTCCGTTCATACATATTATTTGTTCCCCTCCTAGCGTGCCTTTTCCATCCAGTCTGCCCTTATGTTGCGATTCAGGAACACCAATCGGCTTAAGGTCAGGAATAAAGTCAATACAAAACTCAATGACCTCCTCATTTTGACGGCCCTTGGAGATGCTTCCTTCTGGCCTAGCACGGTTATGAAAATATTTCTTTAAGACTCCCATGAACCTCTCAAAGGGGAACATATTGTGTAGAAATACAGGACCCAAAACGTTAATCTCTTCGCATAGGTGAACTAGGACGTGCGTCATGATATTGAAGAAGGATGGTGGGAACACCAACTCGAAACTGACAAGACATTGCACCAAATCATTCTCTAACCTTGGTATGATTTCTGGATCGATTACCTTCTGAGAGATTACATTGAGAAATGCACATAGCTTCACAATGGCTAATCGAACGTTTTTCGGTAGAAGCCCCCTCAATGCAACCGGAAGCAGTTGCGTCATAATCACGTGACAGTCATGAGACTTTAGGTTCTGGAAATTTTTCTCTGCCATGTTTATTATTCCCTTTATATTCGATGAGAAGCCAGACGATACCTTAATACTGAGCAGGCATTCAAAGAAGATTTCCTTCTCTTCTTTGGTAAGAGCGTAGCTTGCATGACCCTGATGTATGTCGTTTTTTCCATGCATACATTGCTGGTCTTCTCGTGCCTCAGGTATATCTTTTGTCTTCCCATACACACCCAAGAAGTCAAGCAGGGTCACACAAAGATTCTTCGTCACGTGCATCATGTCGATTGCGGAGCGGACCTCTAGGTCTTTCCAATAGGGCAGGTCCCAAAATATAGATTTCTTCTTCCACATGGGTGCGCGTCCGTCAGCGTCATTCGGAACAGGTTGTCCACCAGGACCCTTTCCAAAGACCACCTTCAAATCCTTGACCATATCATGTACATCAGCACCAGTACGGTGGCGAGGCTTCGTCCGGTGATCCGCCTCACCTTTGAAATGCTTGCCTTTCTTTTTTACGGGATGCCTGCTCGGAAGAAATCGATGATGTCCCAGGTACATATTCTTCTTACAATTAGTCAAATATATACTGTCGGTATCGTCCAAACAGTGCGTGCATGCGCGGTATCCCTTGTTTGTCTGTCCTGAAAGGTTACTGAGAGCAGGCCAATCATTGATGGTCACGAACAGCAACGCCTTTAGGTCAAATTCTTCCCCCATGTGCTCATCCCACGCACGTACACCTGTTCCATTCCACAGTTGTAAGAGTTCTTCAACTAATGGCCTTAGATACACATCAATGTCGTTGCCGGGTTGCTTAGGGCCTTGGATGAGCACTGGCATCATAATGAACTTCCGCTTCATGCACAACAAAGGAGGAAGGTTATGCAAACATAGAGTCACAGGCCAGGTGCTATGGTTGCTGCTCTGCTCCCCAAAAGGATTAATGCCATCTGCGCTTAGACCAAACCATACGCTCCTTGCGTCATCTGCAAACTCCTTCTCATACTTTCTTTCGATTTTTCTCCACTGCGACCCGTCAGCGGGTACTCTCAACTTTCCGTCTTTCTTACGGTCTTCTCTGTGCTATCTCATCGCCTTGCCATGCTCTTTGTTTTGGAACAAACATTTCAACCGTGGTATTATAGGAGCATACCACATCACCTTGGCAGGAATCTTCTTCCTGGGGCGCTCGCCCTTGACATCACCAGGGTCATCGCGGCTGATCTTATAGCGCAATGCACCACATACCGGGTAAGTGTTCAAATCCTCGTACTCACCGCGGTAGAGGATGCAATCATTAGGGCATGCATGTATCTTCTGCACCTCTAACCCTAGAGGGCAGACAACCTTCTTTGCTTCATACGTACTCTCGGGCAATTGGTTGTCCTTTGGAAGCATATCCTTTATCATTATCAGCAACTTTCCAAATCCCTTGTCAGATACACCATTCTCTGCCTTCCATTGCAGCAATTCCAGTGTGGTGCCCAGCTTTTTCTTGTCACCTACGCAATTCGGGTACAACAATTTTTTGTGATCCTGTAACATGCGCTGCAACTTCTTCTTCTCCAAATCACTTGCGTAGTTTCTCTTTACATCGGCAATGGCCCGACCTAGATCATCAACGGGCTCATCTGATGCCTCTTCTTCAACTTCTTCCCGCATTGCCGTCTCAGCTTCTTCCCGCATTACCGGCTCAGCTTCTTCCCCCATTATTGTATCATCGTATTCAGGGAACCCATGGCCAGGATAGCTGTCGTCGTCCTCTTCTTCTTCATTGTCTTCCATCATAACCCCTCTTTCTCCGTGCTTGGTCCAAACATTATAGTGGGGCATAAAACCAGACTTAAACAGGTGGACGTGAATGGTTCTTGACGTAGAGTAATTGTGACCATTCTTACAGCGAGCACATGGACAAGGCATAAAACCATCCGCCCGCTTGTTTGCCTCAGCCGCAAGCAGAAAAGTATGCACGCCCTCAATGAACTGGGGAGAGCATCAGTCATCGTACATCCATTGCCGGCTCATCTTCATTACACAACACCAAATAAACCAAATTAATACAAGTTCATATATAAAGTTCATACAACACTTAAATGCAACAAACAAATAACTCTCTAGCTAAAGCATTTCAATGCAACAACAAATACGATCAAGATCGCAACTAAGGTAACAATGGATCCAACAGCATAATGATACCAAGCCTCACTATCGATGGCATATTTTCTAATCTTTCTAATCTTCAAGCGCATTTTCTCCATCTTGATCTGAAGGAAATATGCCCTAGAGGCAATAATAAAGTTATTATTTATTTCCTTATATCATGATAAATGTTTATTATTCATGCTAGAATTGTATTAACCAGAAACATAATACATGTGTGAATACATAGACAAACAGAGTGTCACTAGTATGCCTCTACTTGACTAGCTCGTTAATCAAAGATGGTTATGTTTCCTAACCATGAACAAAGAGTTTTTATTTGATTAACGAGGTCACATCATTAGTTGAATGATCTGATTGACATGACCCATTTCATTAGCTTAGCACCCGATCGTTTAGTATGTTGCTATTGCTTTTCTTCATGACTTATACATGTTCCTATGACTATGAGATTATGCAACTCCCGTTTGCCTGACGAACACTTTGTGTGCTACCAAACGTCACAACGTAACTGGGTGATTATAAAGGTGCTCTACAGGTGTCTCCAATGGTAGATGTTGGGTTGGCGTATTTCGAGAGTAGGATTTGTCACTCTGATTGTCGGAGAGGTATCTCTGGGCCCTCTCGGTAATGCACATCACATAAGCCTTGCAAGCATTGCAACTAATGAGTTAGTTGCGGGATGATGTATTACAGAACGAGTAAACAGACTTGTCGGTAACGAGATTGAACTAAGTATTGGATACCGACGATCGAATCTCGGGCAAGTAACATACCGATGACAAAGGGAACAACGTATGTTGTTATGTGGTCTGACCGATAAAGATCTTCGTAGAATATGTAGGAGCCAATATGGGCATCCAGGTCCCGCTATTGGTTATTGACCGGAGATGAGTCTCAGTCATGTCAACATTATTCTCGAACCGTAGGGTCCGCACGCTTAACGTTACGATGACAGTTATTATGAGTTTATGCATTTTTGATGTACCGAAGTTAGTTCGGAGTCCCGGATGTGATCACGGACATGACGAGGAGTCTCGAAATGGTCGAGACATAAAGATTGATATATTGGAAGCCTATGTTTGGATATCGGAAGTGTTTCGGGTGAAATCGGGATTTTACCGGAGTACCGGGAGGTTACCGGAACCCCCCGGGAGCTATATGGGCCTTAGTGGGCTTTAGTGGAAAGCAGAAAGGGGCAGCCCAAGGTGGCCGCGCGCCTCCCCCCTCCCCTAGTCCTATTAGGACTAGGAGAGGTGGCCGGCCCCCCTCTCTCTCTCTCTCTTTCCCCCCTTAAGGAATCCTATTCCAACTAGGATTGGGGGGGGGGAATCCTACTCCCAAAGGGAGTAGGACTCTCCTGGCGCGCCACCCTTGGCCGGCCAGCCCCTCCCCCTTGGATCCTTTATATACGGGGGCAGGGGGCACCTCTAGATACACAAGTTGATCCTTGAGATCGTTCCTTAGCCGTGTGCGGTGCCCCCTGCCACCATATTCCACCTCGATCATATTGTAGCAGTGCTTAGGCGAAGCCCTGCGACGATAGAACATCAAGATCGTCACCACGCCGTCGTGCTGAGGGAACTCTTCCCCGACGCTTTGCTGGATCGGAGCCCGGGGATCGTCATCGAGCTGTACGTGTGCTAAGAACTCGGAGGTGCCGGAGTAACGGTGCTTGGATCGGTCGGATCGGGAAGACGTACGACTACTTCCTGTATGTTGTGTGATCGCTTCCGCAGTCGGTCTGCGTGGGTACGTAGACAACACTCTCCCCTCTCGTTGCTATGCATCACTATGATCTTGCGTGTGCGTAGGAAAATTTTAAAATTACTACGTTCCCCAATAGTGGCATCCAAGCCTAGGTTTTATGGTTTGATGTTATTTGCACGAGTAGAACACAAGTGAGTTGTGGGCGATATAAGTCATACTGCCTACCAGCATGTCATACTTTGGTTCGGCGGTATTGTTGGATGAAGCGGCCCAGACCGAGATTATGCGTACGCTTACGCGAGACTGGTTTCCCCGACGTGCTTTGCACATAGGTGACTTGCGGGTGACTGTTTCTCCAACTTTAGTTGAACCGAGTGTGGCTACGCCCGGTCCTTGTGAAGGTTAAAACGGAGTCTATTTGACGAACTATCATTGTGGTTTTGATGCGTAGGTGAGGTTGGTTCTTGCTTAAAGCCCATAGCAGCCACGTAAAACTTGCAACAACAAAGTAGAGGACGTCTAACTTGTTTTTGCAGGGCATGTTGTGATGTGATATGGCTAAGACATGATGCTAAATTTTATTGTATGAGATGATCATGTTTTGTAACCGAGTTACCGGCAACTGGCAGGAGCCATATGGTTGTCGCTTTATTGTATGCAATGCAATCGCGATGTAATGCTTTACTTAATCACTAAGCGGTAGCGATAGTCGTGGAAGCATAAGATTGGCGAGATGACAATGATGCTACGATGGAGATCAAGGTGTCGCGCCGGTGACGATGGTGATCATGACGGTGCTTCGGAGATGGAGATCACAAGCACGAGATGATGATGGCCATATCATATCACTTATATTGATTGCATGTGATGTTTATCCTTTTATGCATCTTATCTTGCTTTGATTGACGGTAGCATTATAAGATGATCTCTCACTAAATTATCAAGAAGTGTTCTCCCTGAGTATGCACCGTTGCCAAAGTTCGTCGTGCCTAGACACCACGTGATGATCGGGTGTGATAAGCTCTACGTCCATCTACAACGGGTGCAAGCCAGTTTTGCACACGCAGAATACTCAGGTTAAACTTGACGAGCCTAGCATATGCAGATATGGCCTCGGAACACGGAGACCGAAAGGTCGAGCGTGAATCATATAGTAGATATGATCAACATAACGATGTTCACCATTGAAAACTACTCCATCTCACGTGATGATCGGTTATGGTTTAGTTGATTTGGATCACGTGATCACTTAGAGGATTAGAGGGATGTCTATCTAAGTGGGAGTTCTTAAGTAATTTGATTAATTGAACTTAAACTTATCATGAACTTAGTACCTGATAGTATCTTGCTTGTTTATGTTGATTGTAGATAGATGGCTCGTGTTATTGTTCCGTTGAATTTTAATGCGTTCCTTGAGAAAGCAAAGTTGAAAGATGATGGTAGCAATTACACGGACTGGGTCCGTAACTTGAGGATTATCCTCATTGCTGCTCAGAAGAATTACGTCCTGGAAGCACCGCTGGGTGCCAGGCCTGCTGCTGGAGCAACACCAGATGTTATGAACGTCTGGCAGAGCAAAGCTGATGACTACTCGATAGTTCAGTGTGCCATGCTTTACGGCTTAGAATCGGGACTTCAACGACGTTTTGAACGTCATGGAGCATATGAGATGTTTCAGGAGTTGAAGTTAATATTTCAAGCAAATGCCCGGATTGAGAGATATGAAGTCTCCAATAAGTTCTATAGCTGCAAGATGGAGGAGAACAGTTCTGTCAGTGAGCATATACTCAAAATGTCTGGGTATAATAATCACTTGATTCAGATGGGAGTTAATCTTCCAGATGATTGCGTCATTGACAGAATTCTCCAATCACTGCCACCAAGCTACAAGAGCTTCGTGATGAACTATAATATGCAAGGGTTGAACAAGACTATTCCCGAGCTCTTCGCGATGCTGAAATCTACGGAGGTAGAAATCAAGAAGGAGCATCAAGTGTTGATGGTCAACAAGACCACTAGTTTCAAGAAAAAGGGCAAAGGGAAGAAGAAGGGGAACTTCAAGAAGAACGGCAAGCAAGTTGCTGCTCAAGAGAAGAAACCCAAGTCTGGACCTAAGCCTGAAACTGAGTGCTTCTACTACAAGCAGACTGGTCACTGGAAGCGGAACTGCCCCAAGTATTTGGCGGATAAGAAGGATGGCAAGGTGAACAAAGGTATATGTGATATACATGTTATTGATGTGTACCTTACTAATGCTCGCAGTAGCACCTGGGTATTTGATACTGGTTCTGTTGCTAATATTTGCAACTCGAAATAGGGGCTACGGATTAAGCGAAGATTGGCTAAGGACGAGGTGACGATGCGCGTGGGAAATGGTTCCAAAGTCGATGTGATCGTGGTCGGCACGCTACCTCTACATCTACCTTCGGGATTAATATTAGACCTAAATAATTGTTATTTGGTGCCAGCGTTAAGCATGAACATTATATCTGGATCTTGTTTAATGCGAGACGGTTATTCATTTAAATCAGAGAATAATGGTTGTTCTATTTATATGAGTAATATCTTTTATGGTCACACACCCTTGAAGAGTGGTCTATTCTTATTGAATCTCGAGAGTAGTGATACACATATTCATAATGTTGAAGCCAAAAGATGCAGAGTTGATAATGATGGTGTAACTTATTTGTGGCATTGCTGTTTAGGTCATATCGGTATAAAGCGCATGAAGAAACTCCATACTGATGGGCTTTTGGAACCACTTGATTATGAATCGCTTGGTACTTGCGAACCGTGCCTCATGGGCAAGATGACTAAAACACCATTCTCCGGTACTATGGAGAGAGCAACAGATTTGTTGGAAATCATACATACAGATGTATGTGGTCCGATGAATATTGAAGCTCGTGGCGGATATCGTTATTTTCTCACCTTCACAGATGACTTAAGAAGATATGGGTATATCTACTTAATGAAACACAAGTCTGAAACATTTGAAAAGTTCAAAGAATTTCAGAGTGAAGTTGAAAATCATCGTAACAAGAAAATAAAGTTTCTACAATCTGATCGTGGAGGAGAATATTTGAGTTACGAGTTTGGTGTACATTTGAAAAATTGTGGAATAGTTTCGCAACTCACGCCACCCGGAACACCACAGCGTAATGGTGTGTCCGAACGTCGTAATCGTACTTTACTGGATATGGTGCGATCTATGATGTCTCTTACTGATTTACCGCTATCGTTTTGGGGTTATGCTTTAGAGACGGCCGCATTCACGTTAAATAGGGCACCATCAAAATCCGTTGAGACGACGCCTTATGAACTGTGGTTTGGCAAGAAACCAAAGTTGTCATTTCTTAAAGTTTGGGGCTGCGATGCTTATGTGAAAAAGCTTCAACCTGATAAGCTCGAACCCAAATCGGAGAAATGTGTCTTCATAGGATACCCAAAGGAGACTGTTGGGTACACCTTCTATCACAGATCCGAAGGCAAGATATTTGTTGCTAAGAATGGATCCTTTCTAGAGAAGGAGTTTCTCTCGAAAGAAGTGAGTGGGAGGAAAGTAGAACTTGACGAGGTAACTGTACCTGCTCCCTTGTTGGAAAGTAGTACATCACAGAAAATTGTTTCTGCGACACCTACACCAATAAGCGAGGAAGTTAATGATAATGATCATGAAACTTCAGAACAAGATGCTACTGAACCTCGTAGATCAACCAGAGTGAGATCCGCGCCAGAGTGGTACGGTAATCCAGTTCTGGAAGTCATGCTACTAGATCATGATGAACCTACGAACTATGAAGAAGCGATGGTGAGCCCAGATTCCGCAAAGTGGCTTGAAGCCATGAAATCTGAGATGGGATCCATGTATAAGAACAAAGTATGGACTTTGGTTGACTTGCTCGATGATCGGCAAGCAATCGAAAATAAATGGATCTTCAAGAAAAAGACTGACGCTGATGGTAATGTTACTGTCTACAAAGCTTGACTTGTCGCAAAAGGTTTTCGACAAGTTCAAGGGGTTGACTACGATGAGACCTTCTCACCCGTAGCGATGCTTAAGTCTATCAGAATCATGTTAGCAATTGCCGCATTTTATGATTATGAAATTTGGCAGATGGATGTCAAAACTGCATTCCTGAATGGATTTCTGAAAGAAGAGTTGTATATGATGCAACCGGAAGGTTTTGTCGATCCAAAGGGAGCTAACAAAGTGTGCAAGCTCCAGCGATCCATTTATGGACTGGTGCAAGCCTCTCGGAGTTGGAATAAACGCTTTGATAGTGTGATCAAAGCATTTGGTTTTATACAGACTTTCAGAGAAGTCTATATTTACAAGAAAGTGAGTGGGAGCTCTGTAGGATTTCTGATATTATATGTGGATGACATATTACTGATTGGAAATGATATAGAATTTCTGGATAGCATAAAGGGATACTTGAATAAGAGTTTTTTAATGAAAGACCTCGGTGAAGCTGCTTACATATTAGGCATAAAAATCTACAGAGATAGATCAAGACGCTTAATTGGACTTTCACAAAGCACATACCTTGACAAGATTTTGAAGAAGTTCAAAATGGATCAAGCAAAGAAAGGGTTCTTGCCTGTGTTGCAAGGTGTGAAGTTGAGTCAGACTCAATGCCCGACCACTGCAGAAGATAGAGAGAAAATGAAAGATGTTCCCTATGCTTCAGCCATAGGCTCTATCATGTATGCAATGATGTGTACCAGACCTGATATGTGCCTTACTATAAGTTTAGCAGGGAGGTACCAAAGTAATCCAGGAGTGGATCATTGGACAGCGGTCAAGAACATCCTGAAATACCTGAAAAGGACTAAGGATATGTTTCTCGTATATGGAGGTGACAAAGAGCTCACCGTAAAAGGTTACGTTGATGCAAGTTTTGACACTGATCCGGACGATTCTAAATCGCAAACCGGATACGTGTTTACATTAAATGGTGGAGCTGTCAGTTGGTGCAGTTCTAAACAAAGCATCATAGCGGGATCTACATGTGAAGCGGAGTACATAGCTGCTTCGGAAGCAGCGAACGAAGGAGTCTGGATGAAGGAGTTCATATCCGATCTAGGTGTCATACCTAGTGTATCGGGTCCAATGAAAATCTTTTGTGACAATACTAGTGCAATTGCCTTGGCAAAGGAATCCAGATTTCACAAGAGGACCAAACACATCAAGAGACGCTTCAATTCCATCCGGGATCTAGTCCAGGTGGGAGACATAGAGATTTGCAAGATACATACGGATCTGAATGTTGCAGACCCGTTGACTAAGCTTCTTCCACGAGCAAAACATGATCAGCACCAAGACTCCATGGGTGTTAGGATCATTACAGTGTAATCTAGATTATTGACTCTAGTGCAAGTGGGAGACTGAAGGAAATATGCCCTAGAGGCAATAATAAAGTTATTATTTATTTCCTTATATCATGATAAATGTTTATTATTCATGCTAGAATTGTATTAACCGGAAACATAATACATGTGTGAATACATAGACAAACAGAGTGTCACTAGTATGCCTCTACTTGACTAGCTCGTTAATCAAAGATGGTTATGTTTCCTAACCATGAACAAAGAGTTGTTATTTGATTAATGAGGTCATATCATTAGTTGAATGATCTGATTGACATGACCCATTTCATTAGCTTAGCACCCGATCGTTTAGTATGTTGCTATTGCTTTTCTTCATGACTTATACATGTTCCTATGACTATGAGATTATGCAACTCCCGTTTGCCTGAGGAACACTTTGTGTGCTACCAAACGTCACAACGTAACTGGGTGATTATAAAGGTGCTCTACAGGTGTCCCCAATGGTAGATGTTGGGTTGGCGTATTTCGATAGTAGGATTTGTCACTCCGATTGTCGGAGAGGTATCTCTGGGCCCTCTCGGTAATGCACATCACATAAGCCTTGCAAGCATTGCAACTAATGAGTTAGTTGCGGGATGATGTATTACAGAACGAGTAAAGAGACTTGCCGGTAACGAGATTGAACTAAGTATTGGATACCGACGATCGAATCTCGGGCAAGTAACATACCGATGACAAAGGGAACAACGTATGTTGTTATGCGGTCTGACCGATAAAGATCTTCGTAGAATATGTAGGAGCCAATATGGGCATCCAGGTCCCGCTATTGGTTATTGACCGGAGATGAGTCTCAGTCATGTCTACATTATTCTCAAACCGTAGGGTCCGCACGCTTAACGTTACGATGACAGTTATTATGAGTTTATGCATTTTTGATGTACCGAAGTTAGTTCGGAGTCCCGGATGTGATCACGGACATGACGAGGAGTCTCGAAATGGTCGAGACATAAAGATTGATATATTGGAAGCCTATGTTTGGATATCGGAAGTGTTCCGGGTGAAATCGGGATTTTACCGGAGTACCGGGAGGTTACCGGAACCCCCCGGGAGCTATATGGGCCTTAGTGGGCTTTAGTGGAAAGGAGAAAGGGGCAGCCCAAGGTGGCCGGCCCCCCTCTCTCTCTTTCCCCCCCTTAAGGAATCCTATTCCAACTAGGATTTGGGGGGGGGGGGGGAATCCTACTCCCAGAGGGAGTAGGACTCTCCTGGCGCGCCACCCTTGGCCGGCCAGCCCCTCCCCCTTGGATCCTTTATATACGGGGGCAGGGGGCACCTCTAGATACACAAGTTGATCCTTGAGATCGTTCCTTAGCCGTGTGCGGTGCCCCCTGCCACCATATTCCACCTCGATCATATTGTAGCGGTGCTTAGGCGAAGCCCTGCGACGGTAGAACATCAAGATCGTCACCATGCCGTCGTGCTGACGGAACTGTTCCCCGACGCTTTGCTGGATCGGAGCCCGGGGATCGTCATCGAGCTGTACGTGTGCTAAGAACTCGGAGGTGCCGGAGTAATGGTGCTTGGATCGGTCGGATCGGGAAGACGTACGACTACTTCCTCTACGTTGTGTGATCGCTTCCGCAGTCGGTCTGCGTGGGTACGTAGACAACACTCTCCCCTCTCGTTGCTGTGCATCATCATGATCTTGCGTGTGCGTAGGAAAATTTTGAAATTACTATGTTCCCCAACATGATCTTGTGATCATCGACGACATCGGCAACATGCAGCTCCAATTCCATCTTCTCCCCCTCAATTCTTTTCAATTTTTCTTTCAAGTACTCATTTCTCTTTCAACTAAATTTAACCTCTCGACAATAGGGTCGGTTAGAATTTCCGGTTCACATACCTCCTAGAAAAAATTTCTATGTCAACTTGATGGGCATAATTTGTCATAAACACGAAATGCAACTAATTTTAAAAGAGAATATATATACCACATCCGAATCATAACAAGGACAAGGGCCGACGGGGACGGATATCAAAACCATGGCACTATATGTATAACAAACAACGTACGGGTAAGATAATTATACGAGTAACTATATATCCAAATCACACAAATATCAATTTTTATATAAAATTTCATGAACAAGAGGCTCACCACAAGGTGGTGCCGGCGACGGGACGGTGCGGGCGATCGACGGTGGTTACGACGGAGATTTAGAAGGCACTAAGTAAACCACACCTACATATGCAAACTAAGTGTTATTTTTGACCTCAAATTGCATATAAATCAAATATTAGCACATATATATATATCCTCCCAAATTACTAAACTCACAAATTAATCACTATATAAAGCATTGCAAGAGCTAATCTAACAATGAGAGATGAAAGGACAAAGTTGCTAACCTTTGTGATCATTTGAATGGATGGAGGCCTTCAAATCTTGACAAATTTTGGGCAAAATGTGTGATGAGCTCGAGAGGAAGAGGGGAAGAACAGAGAGGAGAGGGGAAAGGGAAAGAACAGAGCAAGCTCGGGTGGACGAAGGGTTTATGTAGGACGACCTTTAGTACCGGTTCGTGCCAAGAACCGGTACTGAAGGGGCTGGAGGGGCCCCTGTCTGACAACATCCTGCCACCACTCTCATTAGTACCGGTTCGTGCTTCGTGGCACGAACCGGTGCTAAAGGTTCGCCACGAACCGGTACTAATGAAAGCGGCCCGGCTAGCCGTTGGAACCGGCACTAATGTATATATTAGTGCCGGCTCAAATACAAACCGGCACTAATGTGCTTCACGTTTGACCCTTTTTCTACTAGTGTAGTATCCTGAACTGGTATATCTCTCCCACCCTTACTGTAGGTTAGTCCAAACTATGCTCAAGGTTTGCTATCAGAACCAGTTTCTATGGATTCTATAATCTCATGTCACCTGATCTTGTTCACTTCACCTAATACTACCTGATTTACCCTCGCCTCCGACATTATTCCTGATTTTACAGTCATCTCACAAACAGCGCTGTGTCATCCCAGGGCACCAATATGCTAGTTTTCTAAAATAATGAAATATCAAACTTAAATGGAACATATGGCCGTTCTCTACTGAAAAACAGTATAAGAAGGCTTCATAAATTTCCTGCAATTTATTTTGAAAGGACGCAGAAATGAAAAAAAAGTTAAAAATCTTGAATAATTTCTTCAAACTTATCAGTTTTGCTAAAGCATATCTAGATATGCCATGAGTATTGCACATCTAAATCCTATGTCATTGATCTTACGCGGAGATTCATGGGGTATTTTATTTTTCTTTTTCTTTTTATACTTGATTAAGTCATTTAAATGTCATCTAGATGTGCCCTAGATAGACCCTTATTAAATATCAAAGAGAGTTGCATCGTTCGACACTGAAGGGAAAACAAAGCCAGGAGGTCACCATCCCAAAACTAGACTTAGAATCAATATATTTAGCAGGAGTGTGTGTCACACGATTGCATCCCTGGTGCGGTGTTTAAAGGAGATAGCACTTATCTGCTTAGCACGCTGGAAACTTCAACTACACCATTGCATCACCGTAAAACTGAACAAGGTCCAAATGCGCTTGTCAGGCCATTAACCTGGTCCCCATAAATACTTGCTAACTAGCCAGTTCATCGTACCTACATTATGGCGCCGATACCAATCATAAGAATTGTAACCGAGATAGATTATCCAATCTGCATAACAGTGCATCGACAGTAAACCCGGTCCAGTTTCAGGCCAGACCCACAGGAAGAACATGAAGGATTCATCCAGTGAAGGCCACGATAACAGCAGGTGCATTGCCAGAAAATGTTTTCAGCATTGTATACTTGAAGTCTTCAAGAGAAAGAATCTTTACATCACCGGAGGAATAAATGTGCAGGTGCAATCAGGATTTACATGAACGCCTCTTAAGCTGTTGCTGATATGCTTACGCTCTAAAGGATGACAACGTTCATGAACTTCCTCTTTGCAAAAGCCAACCACCATTTGTTTGGAGTGCCATTAGCCCTGTATGCACAGTTGAGCAGCCTCCCGCTCGTTTCCTCCCTTATCTGCTTCAGATAGTTCCTCAACAGTTCTGCATTAGAGAGGATCACAATCCATGGGAGTTAGAATATTATGCTGTCAGACTTGGTCGGTGTCTAACAATTTATAGCTGAACTAGCCTAAGGCTTGAATAAAAGACTACTATTCCCTCCAATCCATATTAGTTGTCGCTCAAACGGATGTATCTAGCACTGAAATACATCCAGATACATCCGTTTGAACGACAAGTAATATGGATCGGAGGGAGTACTTTTTTCTCTCTCAAGAACTAAATTACGTGAAATACCAAGCAAACAACTTCTGCAGAGAAGAGTTTAGCTTAGTTACTTTCACTAAAAGTCTATGCACGTGCAGATATGCAATTGAAGTTGATGGAGCTATATATACCTGCTTCCTCCCCAGATTGGGGGAGAGTGAAAAGTCCAGGGAATGGAAACCCTGGTTCCCCAGGCACAGGAACTTTTTCCAACCCCAGGTTAATGATTGCCTTAGTTCCGACAGCCAGCGTCCGGCAGGTTTCTAATCTTTTCAAGGCAATATTGATGTAAGATGTCAGATAGATGAGCAATTTGTCTGCTGGGCTTTTGACATGGAAGTTTTTGAAGAAAACATTTGCTCGGAAGAAAGTTATCGCTTCATCAACTATATCCGCCTTATCTGTAATAGCATCAACGTTAATAAGCAGTTTGACATGGTCGTACAGGAATGGAATTACATCATTATAAATGTGTATGATGTTGTAACGGCACCTGAATCCGCGGCTGGGGCTGGGCCCTTTATATGAGTTTTTAGTGGAAGCAAAGGACACCCACAGGCTTTTGTGATCCCATCATCGTCAATGAAACTAGAGTGATAAACCTGTCCATGAGGGATAAATGCATATGGTGCTCAGATATTGCATAGTTAACGTTAACCATGACCAAACTAGAACCAACAAAATTAGCATGGGAAACTAAAGCAAGCGATGAGCACATTTGATAGCTATTTGCAACCATCGATATTACCTTCGTTAAACACTTAAACCCATGAAAGGTGTTTCTGAAGGAGTAACTCTAGCTGAAGTACTCTGAACCACAAGATTGATGTCACCTTATTAAACTTTCTCCTGTTTGGACTACCTTGACTGGCATAAGCAGAATACAACATACAACTATATGGCTTATAAGTTTAGCTTGCAAATAGAAGTGTCATATAGCTCCATCAGAGGATGGACAAAAAAAACAGTCAAGTGACACTTATTTTGGAACAGAGGGAGTATTATGGATCGCAAACTGTGATGATATGAAACTAGAATTATCTGGGGCTCTAGTTTAACATCAGCTTCCAGGACCTTCCCAAACATGCTCTGTTAAGTAACCAGAAAATATAAACAGGAATTTTGTAATGAGGTGTTGAGGTGCATTGCACAGGTTAGTGTAGCAGTACCGGCTTCGGTAATGAAAAACAGAGCACGTCCAAAATGGCACCAATCTTTATGTGCCAACTTAACGCTCAAAACAGAACTTCGCTTCCAATTTGGCCAAGTCAGACCCGTTGGCTGCCCAAATTCGGTGACAATAGCGTCCAAGGAATGACAAGGTCTGGGAGAAGGAGATGGCAAGTAACTCACCATGGCTACAAAGGACTGCCGGGTACGGTGCACCGCAGACAAACAGGGAACTCCACCTGCGTAGATCTCCTGAGTGCCGTCTATCTGGTAGTGAGGAAGGATGGGACTGAGACCGGTTCCCAAAGAAGGAAGTTCGCCCTAGTGCAACTATGGAACCTAAACAAAACAAATAATAAGGGAACTGGATACTGAGCTGGTTGTTCAACAGACTGCATACGAAAGCAGGAGTTGTAGGAAAGCACTTACAGAAGAAGACTGGCTGGCTCTGAATAGTTCCCTCCGAAGCTCACTAACGCCCCCTGTCGTCCGCTAGCAATTCAGGCTCTGCATCAAAGATACAAGCTGTGTTATAAAAAAAAAGTTGGACTGGTATGGTAATCACAAAAGGCAGCAGCAACTAAGAGCATCTCCAACAGAAGCGCTATATGAGCGCCGCGCGGTATAAAAACTGCTTTTAGCGCGCGCGGACCCGGTTTGGAATCTCCAGCAACCGCACAAAAAGCGCGCGCGCTATAACTAATGCAGCGCGTGCATCAAAAAGGCATCGCGCGCAGCATATTTAGTGCGCCCGGTCGCGCGCGCTGCAAACTCTGGGCTGCTGCAGATGGGACCGCTTGATTGGGACCGTTGGACTCGCGCGCGCAGCATATTTTGCAGCGCTTGTTGGAGCAAACGTCTTGTAGCGCCCTAAAAAAATTTACTTGCGCGCTGTAAACCTGTTTTTTAGGCGCCGCGCACTGGGCGGCTGTTGGAGATGCTCTAACAGATGCAAACTTGCAGGTAATAAATTGAATGGCTGTGACTGCATTCACATCATCAAAGACATCACATCGAAGATGATTGAAGGAAATCAAGGGGCAATCAAGCCCAATAACCACACGGACGGATTGACTGCGAAATGCTTTCTTCACAGCCTCAAGCCCGGTTCTCGAATCAAAATTCGGGGCGGTTACTTCGTCAGATTAAAATCTACTGTAACAAACAAACCCCTAACATACATATATTCAGAGCAGACACTGGACCAGGGCCAGGGCTGGCGGTAGGTACGATGACCTCCACGCCGAATGGGGAAAAAAGAAAGGGCGAGGGTCAGATTCACCGACGTGTTGCGGGTGGCTGTTCCATCCACAGTCGGCAACCGACGAGCGTTAACCCCTGCCCCGGGAGATCTAACCGGAGACGCGGGATTGGTAAGAGAGGGTAGGGAGACCCGGACCGGATCGCCGGCGCGCAGCCCCGCGACGACCGGAGCGGATGAGCGGATCGGAATGTTGCTGAAAGGGGGGAGGGAGCGGGTAGAGAGGCGCTTACCACAGTTGACGATTGGGGGCGGGTTTGACAGGGGCAGCGAGGCGGGCTCCGGCGAGCGGCGGCGCGCGGGGCCGCGCGGGGGCGGGAGGTGGATCCGTGGATGGAGACGAAGGCGTTTCTTTTTAGAGAGAGAGAGAGAGGAAGAAGAAGGGAAAAGGCGCAGGCGTTCTGGCGATGTGAGCGAAGCGTCGGCCCCCGCCCTCCCCTTGGGCAGTCGGTGCTTTTTCCCCTAATGAGATGTTGGTGTTACTAGAACAATGCAGATATAAATATTTTACTATGTTAGTTTGTGTTTTGGCTATTCATAATATGTACTAATTGTGTAAATATTGTGTAAATAAACGCATCATTAAATTATGTTCGTAACTTACCATATATTTTGATAAGAAGTGATTTATCTGCCCATAATATGCGATTGTGTAAATAAATGTTCATCAAATCTGTCTGTAATTTACCTTATATTTTGATCAAAAGTTTTGTAAGTAAATTGTAATGAAATTGGTTCATAAGGTAAGTAAATTAATATGATTGATTATTATACGGGGAAGGTTGGACGAAGGGGTGATGGGAGGAAAGGTGAAATGGGAACCTTACGGTTTTTTAAGTAGTAGAGATTTTTCACGGTTGATCGAATTGGAGGGTTCACCGGTGAAAGCTGAAGGGGAGAGTTTGTCTAGCCGCCTAGAGTTATGGGAGGAAAAAAAGATATGTTTTCCCTTGAACAAGTGTTAATTATATACAGGGCCGGTCCTAGGGGGGGGGGGGGGGGGGGCGAACGGGGCGGCCGCCCCGGGCCCCCGAAAGTCGGGGGCCCCTCCCAGGTATACGTACGTTAATACGTACAGGTCTTCGAGGGGGCAAATCAATCAGCGCCTGGCTCTTTTGTTTTTTATTTTGATCAAATCTCGGCGCCTCGCTCAGCTTCTGCGTGCTAGCTAGCATAGAAAAGTAAACATATTTGGTGGGCCTGGCCCATATTCGCACGTACATGGTCACGTGGAGACCGGAGAGAAAAGGAATCGTTCCATTGATTTTTTGTAACTTTGGCTTGGATCGGCTGTTCCCTGCCTTTTCTCCTCTTTCGCTGTACGTGTTCGTCTAATCTCATTGACTCTGTGACTGCGTCTCTGCCTCCTCACGAACGACGCCAGGACTGCGGCAGGTACATCTGGTTGCGCCCTCTTCCTCTCTTTCCCTCGCATGATCTTCGTCCTATTTCTTTCTTTTCTCATCCTGATTCCCAATTTCTCGATCGATTGACAGATTGACAGATTAACACGACATTGTTTTTAGGGCGCTCAAATCATTGTGTCCACTTTGCCAGATTAGATTATATAGAGAAGGTATTATTCCATGCCCTAGCAAATTCTCATTATATTAGATGGTCTTCTGCACTTAATCTAATGTTTTAATTAGTTTTGCGGTAATTTTAAAAACTAATTGTTCTTTTCAATTTCAGCAGGGTCATGTCGAGTTCAGGTAGAAAGTATACATCCAGAAGTCATAAAAGGAAAAGAGAAGGAGGCAGATTAAGAGAAAGAAGCATTGAGCGGATCTCTTTTTAAATATTATAAGAGCGATACGAGCACGCCAGAAAATCCAGATGAGTTGGCGATAGTTCTTGCGGGTGACCAAACTAATGGCAATCAAGAAGATGATGGTCATACTCCTACAGAAGGCAATGTTGACATCAACATGGATGATAGCAATGTGAGTGATCATGAGCCCATATTTAATTCATATGCGGTAGAATCTACTAGTGTTGATGAGGAACAAGTTAGTGTGGATATTTATGACCCAAGCAATTGGGGTAATCTTGATAACAAAGCGAGGGACATATTAGTGGAAAAGGGGCCTAAAATGGAAGAAGAAAACAATAAATATCCTTTGGATGAAAATTCAAGACATTTTTCGTATAGCCATTATTACTCCAGAAAGATGAGCAATGGAGAGGTGCGTGATAGGAAATGGTTAGTTTTTTCAAAACACACAAAGAAAGTGTTTCGTTTTCGCTGTAAGCTTTTCAATTCTGATAAATGCAAGAGTGCAATGGGGAATGATGGGTTTTGTGATTGGAGGCATATTAATGAAAGACTGAAAGAGCACGAAGCTAGTGATTTTGCATCTCAGAATGTTAGGAGAAATATTTGAAGCTATATGTAATACATTATGTGATATGCACAATCATTTTGGATGCACTTTCTTTGATACAAATTATATGTACATACGATGATTATTAATAGGCATTTATACTAAGGGCCCCAAAGGGCCCCGGATTGTCGTTTCGCCTCGGGCCCCCAAAATCTTAGGACCGGCCCTGATTATATAATAAGTAGTTCTGATCTCACAGGTGTTCTTTTTTTTCCTTTTCCTTCTATTTTGTCACAATTTAGGAGAAACCTGACTCGGTTTTACAAGATGTCTGAATAGGTTAATTCATGTGATGGCTCTAGAATCTCTATGGAAAGGTTTTGAAATTACACTCAAATGCGCTTGAAATGCTTTTGAAATTTATGTTATATATATTTTCGTGAGGTGTGCTGGGGCATATGAAATTCAACTAGATTTGTGTGTAATGCATGTCGAGTGATCCTGTTATTCGTAAAAAAAAATGACTGGATTGATTGAAAGTTGCCTCAAATGCCCGCTAAATGTATCCAAAATTAATTCAAATATGAATGGTCTGACTTTCTTAGCGAAACCTGGTTCAAAAATTTAAAAATCATTTCTGGAATGGGAATGGACAAATGGTAGGTTTAAAGAATTGCCTGGGATGTTTGTTGCATGTGCTCAGCTATTATGGAAGTTGAGTGGATTATCTCGTACACTTGTTCAATCGCATGAAATGTTTGAAATGCGTGTCAAATGTATCTAAAGATAATCAAAATGTGATTGAATGTTTTGGGCAAATGCATTCAAACATGAGTGGAATCATTTGTGAGACTTGTAAAAATGAATGAAAATTGAGGAACCATGTTTGAATTGCTTCCAAGTCAAACTCACACTCGGCTATGCTGTTGGATATTGCGTGCACTTTCATCGACAATCTTTCAAAAAATAAAGAAGGCAAATACGTGCAAACCGAGAAGGCTTGAGTTTGTCGGGGGACAACCACCGTGACTTTACAAAGAGACCATATTCCGCAAAATTTTAATAGCTACAATGAATACAGAGCATCATTGTTCATCATGCATGTGTAGTGATTTAGAAAAGAGAGAAAACAAAATGGTGTTCTCATGTTATGAGAATTCAACTGATTGCATAGAGCTTATTTGGTTCATGCAACCATCAAAACATAGATAACTTGGAGTGCATGACTGACACATGTTGATCAAAATATGTCACTTTGTTGATTGAGCATAGCCAAGAGCACAACGCTCCTAAAGCCAATTGTAGCGGTGAACTACCAAAACAAAGCTTCACTTTAACGGTTGCAGGCTTCTACCAAACTACGCAAAATCCTGAAACCAAATAATACTATAAGGAGTTGATTGTCATGGGAAAGGATGCTCTTCCCAATGCGCACCACCAATCCAAAAACTGGAGGATGAGAATCATGTCCACGTGCAATCTTGATTTCTATGCATTGACTCTGCAAAATGAGACAAATGAGAACAAGCCCTAATCGGTGTAGAAACATGCAAATGTATAGCCATAACATAAGCAAATAATGGTGCCAATGGAAAATACGAGCAAGCAAACTAAGTGTTTAATGTGATTAACTAGAATTTA
This sequence comes from Triticum aestivum, assembly GCF_018294505.1. NCBI lineage: Eukaryota > Viridiplantae > Streptophyta > Magnoliopsida > Poales > Poaceae > Triticum > Triticum aestivum. The sequence continues at coordinate 709,653,068 of NC_057812.1, read as the reverse complement.
ATACAAAACACGGAGGGTAATAAAATTCAGATGAGAAAACAAGCACCGGCTAATTTACAAACTCATTTTGGCTCCTAAATAAATATGCAAAAAAACAAGGGCATAATACATAGAGGAGATTGCATGTGACAAAAGGGCAACTAAGTTAAGAAAGCTTGCATAAAAAATCCAAAAATAATAATCCTAACTCTACACTTCAGCTTTCATACGTATTGGTAAAGATGTTAGGGTGTGCTCACACAAACTCAGTAGTTATATATCATATTAGCTAATAAGTGAGATACACGTACACAACTAGACTTTGTAATTGGAATGTCAATTCCACATTTGAAGCACCCTAGAGATTTTCCATATCATGAAAAGCAATGTCAGCTTAACCTTTAGGCTTCGGCCAAACTTACCAGACATTAGATAAACATGGCACTTCACAGAAGGATATGCCCTGAAGATGTTTTGTGCTATTTCGCATCCACCTTTCCTTGACCAGACTTCATGTGACAGATTTAAAGTCATTCCTTTAAGGTTTGGCGAACATTTGAGTATGAGTTTCAAGAAATCAAACTCATGATCTACTCCTTCAAAGCCATTGATCTCCACTTCTTTGAGAGTAGTCAGTGAGATGTTTTGGGTTCTCCAATTTGTGGGCGCACATGGACACTCTGGTTTGCATTCTTCTTGCACCTGAAACAAAAAATAGATGTAAATGACCACATAATGTAAAAAATTTCACGAATCACATAATGCATTTTCGAGATATGTAATCAGAGCTAATAATTACCATTGTTCTCCACAAAAAAACCTTAAGCTTTTGCATAGCAGTGCCCATTAGATTAATCCAAAGAAGATGAAACACAAGCGCTCCAAAAACATGCCCCTTTGTTGTGAGATGTAGCTCTACAACAAAGAAGGCAACAACCATATGCTTCTCTATCTCTTGTGTAAAGTTGGCCAACTCATCAAGGAAATTAGATGACAACTGGGAAACAATTTGGAAGGATACATATAATTCACAAAAGAAAACTGTTTAATATGAGTTTGCAATAAACTGAATAGGAGAGGGGACACACCGCACAGACATCAATTCGGAGTGAAGGGAATTGTCCTTGTCTCTCAACTGGTGCCTGCAATCTCAACAGTTGGAGCTGCCAAAGACCAAACACAATGGGCCATCTGGGTAACCAGTTCCATGACACCTTCTCCACCACTGGGGCCAAGAAGAAAATTTTGGACTCCGCCATTGTGGCAAAGGACATGGTAAATTTCTTAAGCATGGGGGCAACGATGTCTACATGGTCTATCCATGAATTCCCGTCCACTACAATCTCCTGAAGTGACGGAGAGTGGATTGTCAGGTTGTTCTCATGTATGCCAACACGCTTGAGGTGGAGCGTGCGCAAGCACGGGCAACATGAGAGCATGGCAACGATGTTGATGTAGCAGGACGACAGAATCAACGTCTTGAGTGCGGTGAACTCGACACCGTCTGGCACACGACAGATGACGACGGGAAGTTCCATCGTGATCGAGGTGGCGCGGTGGAAGCAAGGTAGATCCATGATATAGGGATTGATTATTTCCAAGGGGAGGCCAAAGATGACCTCCTTCAGCTCAAGTCGCGCTGCAGCATGGAGCAGCGAGGTTACATCAAGCTTGCGGAGCCCATGGAGGCGCCTTTGTTTCTTGGGGACGTGCCAGCCCTCCTTGGCGACATGGATCTCGAGGAGGGAAATCATGCTCGGGGGCCGAGGAACGTGGCCCATCGCCGCTTCGATCTTGGGGAAGGTGATGTTGAGTAAGACGATCTGTTGGAGGTGGGCCCAGAGGCCACGCCACCGGCGGGAGAGGGCGCTGGTGCGCGCGGCGGCGGCAATGCATCTGAGTCGGGCAAGGATGAGGAGGAGTAGGTCGGTAGGGAGAGCACTAATGTGGTCCGCTTCACTTCCTAAGGTATCGAGCAGTGGTTGGGAGGAACGCCGGCGACGACGCCCCCATCTCAACTCCATCAGATCTTTGCTAAAACTCCGATGTTCCCCTTCCATCTGAGACAACGAAGAGAGAATTCCTTTATACAGACCTTCTCTAATAATGTGTTTCCCCATTTGGACCAGAAATAAATACTTCCTATTTGGCACGGGACATAAATTGTATCCCTAATTTCACATTTCCGCCAATATTGGCTACTAATGATGGTCTCTTCCCTGTATTACACATGGGCTAAATTCTATTGGTAATATGACACCTTTTGTCAATTTTGGCTACTAAGAATGTTAGATGAAAATTAGGTGTGCGCAAATAGGGATGGTTTCTTTTTCTGGGGCCAAACAGGGAAGCACATTTTTAGAAATGACTAGTAAGCTTAGTGGAAGACCTGTCTTGTATGCAATAGCGTGCCATGAGAAGCCCAAGGACAACCGCTTGGCCCAAGGGAGAGAGAGAGGAACTCCAACCCAAAGAAGTCGGGAGCTGGCTGGTCTAGTGACCGAAGATATATATTCATCACCCAACGGGCCAAATAGGCATCGAAGAACAGAGACCTGAACCTGGCGCCGTTGGGCGAACTCCTACTCGCACCTCCTTGCTACCTCTTGAGCACTGCGTTGGTTTTCCTCGAGGAGGAATGGATGATGCAGCAAAGTAGCGTAAGTATTTTCCTCAGTTTTTGAGAACGAAGATATCAATCCAGTAGGAGGCTACGCACGAGTCACTCGTACCTGCACAAAACAAATAAATCCTCGCAACCAACGCGAATAGGGGTTGTCAATCCCTACACAACCACTTACGAGAGTGAGATCTGATAAATCTGATAAGATAACATTTTTGATATTTTTGTGATAAAGATGCAAAGTAAAATAAAGGCAAAGTAAAAAGTAAAGAAAATAACTAAGTAGTAGGAGATTAATATGATAAAAATAGACCCGGGGGCCATAGGTTTCATTAGTGGCTTCTCTCGAGAGCATAAGTATTCTACGATGGGTGAACAAATTACTGTTGAGCAATTGACAGAATTGAGCATAGTTATGAGAATATCTAGGTATGATCATGTATATAGGCATCACGTCCGAGACAAGTAGACCGACTCCTGTCTGCATCTACTACTATTACTCTACTCATCGACCGCTATCCAGCATGCATCTAGAGTATTAAGTTAAAACAGAGTAACACCTTAAGCAAGATGACATGATGTAGAGGGATAAACTCATGCAATATGATGAAAACCCCATCTTGTTATCCTCGATGGCAACAATACAATACGTGCCTTGCTGCCCCTACTGTCACTGGGAAAGGACACCGCAAGATTGAACCCAAACCTAAGCACTTCTCCCATTGCAAGAAAGATCAATCTAGTAGGCCAAACCAAACTGATAACTCGAAGAGACTTGCAAAGATAACCAATCATACATAAAAGAATTCAGAAAAGATTCAAATATTATTCATAGATAGACTTGATCATAAACCCACAATTCATCGGTCTCAACAAACACACCGCAAAAAGAAGATTACATCGAATAGTTCTCCACAAAAGAGGGGGAGAACATTGTATTGAGATCCAAAAAGAGAGAAGAAGTCATCTAGCTACTAAGTATGGCCCCGTAGGTCTGAGGTAAACTACTCACACTTCATCGGAGGGGCTATGGTGTTGATGTAGAAGCCCTCCGTGATCGATGCCCCCTCCGGCAGAGCTCCGGAACAGGCCCCAAGATGGGATCTCGTGGATACAGAAAGTTGCGGTGGTGGAATTAGGTTTTTGGCTCCGTATCTGATCGTTTGAGGGTATGTAGGTATATATAGGAGGAAGGAGTACGTCGGTGGAGCAACAGGGGGCCCACGAGGGTGGAGGGCGCGGCTGGGGAGGGTAGGCGCACCACCCTACCTCGTGGCCTCCTCTTTTGTGTCTTGACATAGGGTCCAAGTCTCCGGGTCTTGTTCGTTGAGAAAATCACGTTCCCGAAGGTTTCATTCCGTTTGGACTCCGTTTGATATTTATTTTCTTCGAAACCCTAAAACAGGCAAAAAACAGCAATTCTGGGCTGGGCCTCCGGTTAATAGGTTAGTCCCAAAAATAATATAAAAGTAGAAAATAAAGCTCAATAATGTCCAAAACAATAGATAATATAGCATGAAGCAAACAAAAATTATAGATACGTTTGAGACGTATCACTCCTGACTCTACTTCCCATTCCCCTTCTTGATGATGAACCCTAGCTACCTTCTTATATTGAATTCGTCGATTGTGAGTGAAATCCAGTGCTTGATACCTAGGACCGTATCATTTGGTATTCAGAGTCAGTCCACCACCTCCAAATTTCCCCCCACCGTAGTCACCATGAGCAGCCTAGCTGAGCAATTCGGTCGAATCCGGGACGCCGTGTGCGAGTTGCTGGAGTTGGTCGGCGCAGACGCTGAAATCAAGTCTCCCACACCAGCCTCGACGTTTGCATCGATGAGGTCCTGCCTCACGTCTCCTCACCACCAACTGTTGCCTTCGAGGAGGTTGTTGAGGTTGTCCCCTCTACAACCAGCAACTCTTCCACCATGTTGCATGCCATGTGTTTGACCGAATTCCCAAGTTACAAGGGTGCCACATTGGCTTCTGCGTTCACCCCAGCCACGACACCTGCGTTGCTCACGGCCACTGTCGCTATCCTCCCCGTGCTCATTGCACCTGCGGCAAGCGACGAAACCCTCGACAGCATTGCTAGCAGCGGCGCTACATTGATCCCCACCCCTACTCAACCAGTAGCCACGGCGGAAGCAACCTAGGGATGCAGACACTGACTCCGTGGAGTGTGGTTGCATCCTTCACGGAGCCTCCAGAGTTTTGGCCAGCCCAGCCGTGATGGTTGTTTGTTGCCTCGAACTGGACACCAAGTCATCCTCGAGGTGTTCGACAAGGTGCCTCATCAACAACACTGAGATGTTCATGTGATCCTGAGTATCATGCGGCAATGCCAAGGGCTACGGCCAAGGCCATGGGCGCTGCCAAGGCTGCACATGGTCTGACAATATACCTTGGCGAGAGTGTCGGCACAGATGAAGCAGAGTACTCATGGAAGCCACCTTTTGGTACTCAAGGAAATTCAAAGGCTAATGTCTTCCTACTGCTTGGGCAAACATGAGGAAACAATGGTAGATTGTTGTCAAGTTCTGGGAGCATGACCCTCTTCAATTGCTACCCTCAGGAAGAATTCCCTCGCGGAAATATTCCCTGTTACTACATCATCAAGAGTGTTGCAAGTAAGGGTTAGTCCATGTCGACAACTAACCAATGAAGTATGTGAGGAAGTGTTCTTATTGCAGCCCAAGCTTCCACGATCTCTGTTGCTAATCAGTAGAGTGGTGGCCGACTGGGTAGTGACACCATCAACAACATGAAGGTTTTCCTGAAATATGAATACCACGACTGCTTTATTTTTCAGGCTTCAGTGGGTCTCAAGTTTGATGTGGATTTCAGGGGCTATTTGACAACCGTACTACTCTAGTTGACAACAACACTCTATCATGTAGTGTACTTTGTCTCGGTTCTGCCTATTCAAGCCATGGGAGCAACAATACGTTACAATATGACAGTGCACTGCTCTAGTGGGAGATCGCTTAGGTTTTTGGATGGGCACCTTACACCCTGAACTCTTGTGGTGCATTCTTGGGCAGGAAAATGGTGGGAAGCATGGGGCGCATATGACATGGAATGTTGGTGGTTTGGCATCTACTGTCCTTAGTACCCAGTGTTTTGTTTCTGCATATCATGATGGGCTTGGCGATCAATGTAGCGGTGGTTTCCTCTCGAAGATCACCAATGCACTCGTGAACTGGTTTTTCTTGGTCGTGCTGCTTCTTTGGGATCCGAGCGACTTCTTAACTGTTACCAGCGATGTTGGGTACTGAAACGGCTTACACCAATTGACCATCTAGATCGTCTTCTCCTCCGCCTGTTCCGTTTCCCCCCAAATCCGCCGCCCGACCAAAAACCCTCGCTACGTCCCACTCCACCTCCGGCGGCATGGAGCGCCCGGCGGCGGGCGCCTCCTACCAGCGGTTCCCGCGCGTGCGGATCCGCGAGCTGAGGGACGAGTACGCCAAGTTCGAGCTCCGCGACACCGACGCGAGCATGGCCAACGCCCTCCGCCGCGTCATGATCGCCGAGGTCCCCACCGTCGCCATCGACCTCGTCGAGATCGAGAGCAACTCCTCCGTGCTCACCGACGAGTTCATCGCGCACCGCCTCGGCCTCATCCCGCTCACCTCCTCCGCCGCCATGTCCGCCATGCGCTTCTCCCGCGACTGCGACGCCTGCGACGGCGACGGCTCCTGCGAGTACTGCTCCATCGAGTTCCACCTCGCCGCCCGCGCCACCGACTCCGGCCAGACGCTCGAGGTCACCGCCATGGACCTCCGCTCTACCGACCCCAAGGTCTGCCCCGTCGACCAGGCCGACGCCGCCGGTGACAGCAGGCAAGTCGATCGCGCTCTCCATTACGGCCCATTGTGTTCTTTACTTGTTAAAGCCCCCAAGTGTTAATCTGATGAAATGATGACCTCTGCCTGATCTACAGAACCCAACTAACCCTATGTAGTCATTCTATCTACTGGCTAGTAGCTTATCTGTATGATGGATTCCTAATTCACCTCTCTGGCTCTCTCTCTCTCTATATATATATATATCTAGTTTGTTGTGTTTTTTTGTTTGTCAAATTAATCATGCTTTGTACTAACTGGTTTATTTGTCCCTGACTCTTTGTCTTGCCTCTAAATGCATTTTTTATTTCTTTGGAAGGTAGATGTATAAAATGTTATCTTGTGACTGCACTATTTGAAGTACCTCATGCATGTTCGTCATCGTATCTGTACATGATTCAGTTCGATGGTTAATTTGTATCGAAAGGTCAAAATTACACTTTATTTTAAATCAGCATTGGGTTGCTTGCAGTCTAGCAGCGCATGTAACTCAATCATGCTCAACCAGGTCTCAGTTTCAGATTATCCAATGCTACAATTGCTTATAGGTTCAGTTAGTACGTAGTAGGAAGCCAAGGGGCCAGCATTTTACTCTATCTATGCCAAAATGGTAGTTGTCCTCACTTACACCACCGTACGCTTTCACTGCCTTAAAATTGCAATTACTTGAGTGAAACTATATTTGTATCGTTCTACAACATTTTCAAGTGGGATCAGGATTAATACGAAGGAATATATGTATTTCGCCAAAGCAATCTTGTATTGTTGATTCCAATGAACACTCATTTTTGCATCCTTCTACTATATATATATCTGAACTAAACCAGCATTTCCTGGTAACTAGTAATAATGTTGCCATCTCTTGTTAAAGCCTCCAAAAACTCTTGTCCAGTGAATTATAAACTATTTATCCTTGTTCGATATGCACATTCTATGCTTGTCTAGATACCTTTCTGGGTTATATACATACTACATGGTCGACATTTTGTGCATCCTTTGCCCAGCGAAATTATTTACTTTAGACCTTGATACCACTTTTAGAAAATGAAGGGGGGCAATAACAGGTTGTAAAAAAGAGACACAAAAGAAGCTACCATCCAATTTCCCTTTACTTTTCAATAATGTAAACAAACGAGCTTGATGGCTGCAGAGTAGAGCCTAAGTTGTATGCGCCTTCTGCCATAGTGTTATTATAACTCTTACCCTACTTCTCATCACCTCATTGTTCCATGGGGTTCATCCATATACTGTATGTTTATCTGCCTATGATTTGCTCAGTTTTCCATTTTCATTCAAAGGGTACAGATTGTAATGCTTATGTTGGGAGTACCACTCTATATGTCAGTATGTCACATGTATCTTTTCTTCTCTTCTACAATAAGTTACCCAATTCATTTTCCTTTGTAAGCAGTTAGTTAAAAAAAAGTAACATAGCCTTTTTTTTGTACAATCTTATTTTCCCTCCTCTTTCATTCCATAATAATGGGACATTATGAATGGAAGTACTGAGCATTTGGTTATTAGTTGATCTTACATGTCAATTGTACACATTAATCTTATGGGGGGGCACACTGAAAATGACTCAATTTTCCATATCCCATTTAAATGTGCGGATTGTAATACTTATGTTGGGAATACTACTGTGTATGTCACATGTATCTTTCCTTCTATTCATAAGTTAACCAAATCATTTTCCTTTGTAAGCAGTTAGTTATAAAAAAAAAGAGGCATTTTTTTTTGTACAATCTCCTTTCTCCTTTTCTGTCATTCCAGCATAAGGAGGTGCAATGAATGGAAGTAAAACTGAGCATTTGGTTATTAGTTAATCTTACATGTTAATTGTACACACTAATGTTATGTGGAGACAGCAGTACAAATGGTGAGGCCACAGTTATCTGTGTATACCAGACTTACCGTCAGTGGCATCTTTAGGAGGGGATAAGACTTTTTATCCCTTAAGGGTTTGATTGAATAACTTCTAGGTTGGATGCACATTTAACTATTTGATTATGAAATTTGGGCATTTGACTGTCTATCTATCTGACACTGATCTTTCATTTTATGTGCTTCTAAATGCAAGCGTACTCTGCTTATTAATAATACTATAAATCTTCACCTACATGCACAGAGCATGCACTATTGATATGTTCTTCTGCTGCCACAATAAAAATTAAGCTACCTTATGAATGGAAGTGCTGAGCATTTGGTTATTAGTGGATCTTACATGATGATTGCACACACTAGTCTTATGTGGGATAAACACTGAAAATGACTCAGTTCTCCATATCCCATTTGAGAGTGCAGATTGTAAATACTTATGTTGGGAATACTACTGTGTATGGCACATGTATCTTTCCTTCTCTTTATAAGTTAACCAAATCATTTTCCTTTGTAAGCAGTTAGTTGAAAATAAATGTCTGAAAAGTGCCCTTAAGTTTTATCTTGTTTAACTAATGCTTATTGGTATTGAGCCTTAAATAATATCTTATTTCAGGGGCATATTAATTGTAAAGCTGCGTTGTGGGCAAGAGCTGCGTCTTCGAGCAATTGCTAGGAAGGGAATTGGAAAGGACCATGCCAAATGGTCTCCAGCTGCTACTGTGACCTTCATGTATGAGCCTGATATATGTATTAATGAAGAGCTCATGGAGACACTTACACTTGAGGAAAAACAAAGCTGGGTGGAGAGCAGCCCTACCAAAGTATTTGACATTGATCCTGTCACCCAACAGGTCAGCTTGTTCTCTACTAGTGCGTCTCCATCACTTGTTTCAATAACATCATCAACGAATTCGGAGTTTTTGGGTTTTTCATATGCTATGATAAACAATTGCTAGATTCATTGTGAGTTTGTGTGTGTGTGTGTGCGCGCGTGCACGCGAACTATTCCTAGATTCATCAGACATCTTACATTATTGGTCAAATCATTCAACACCACAACTATGATGTTGTGCAGTCTACATGCATTACTTTAGATAAGCCATCTATATTTGCTGATGCTGCAATCTGTCACTACAGTTGTAACACAGCACCTGCTATCGTAAGTAGTGCATGTGTTTCTGTTCAATGCTTGTGTACTTATATGTTCTATCTATTTTTCTGGCTGTTCGGATTAAATTACTGTCAAATACCTGAATTTGTTTTTTGGTCTGGTTGGCAACTTGACATATCAATACACATTGCACTGATGCTTCGTAGTAGTGATTTTAACGGCAAATTCTATTAAAAATGGACTACTCAGAGCAATAATTGTTGTGTCGATATATTTACTAGTAACATGTGACTAAAATTGTCTTTCCTGTTGCCAAATTTATGTTTCCATTCCTGATGGAGATACTGCAAATTGCGCTGTTCTATTTACCGAACTCTTGGGTAGGCACTTGTCATGAGTCAACGAGAAGAAACCCCAAAAATATTGTTTGTTCAAACTCAATTGCTTCTCCACATTTAAGTGCGAGAGCACAAAATTACGGCAAATCAGCAACCACAACAACATATGCAAACCATGCTAATGATTGTTCAAAGACATTTCTAAACCCTCGGAGCTCTACTAGCTAAAGTTTAAATTTCATGAATGCCTTCTTCTAGCATGTCCTTGTTGGGTTAAATTATCCTATCACCATCCAAATCACATGCACTGTTTGCAGCCACTAAGTGAAGGTGGATCTACTAGCATCATGTAAGGCCTCATTTGGCTCACATGATTCTAAAAACGCAGGAATTGAATATGAATGCATGTGTAAAACAGAGGATTGGAAACATAGGAATTTTGCAGACTTGGGTGCTTGGTTAAAGGGGATAGAAAAAATACATGAATCCTAACAAACAGAGTCAAATCAAAGTCAAACCACATGGAAAGGTATAATCATCATGTTATGCCACTAAGAATCTCAATCTTGTTCTTCGTGTGTAGGAAGTTGAAAAAGAGGTGCAAGTGGGTTGTAAAGTTTCTGTGTTTTCCCTCTGAAACAGGGACCAAAGGGAAATTTCCTCTGTATCTTTCTTGCTACATTCCTTTGAACCAAAGGCTTGAATAGTACCACCATAGGAGAAATACCCATTCCTACGTGTTTCATCCACTTCTCCTTTGAACCAAAGTTTCTTTCAATCTAAGGCGATGGGTTTACTTGAGGCCCTACACCTGCCAATCATAAGTGTAAAGTATAAATGCTATGTTTCCGTGTAAGTAGATAGCCCATTACATGCCTGATACCTGCCACATTTTGTGCATATCTCATATGACGATAAATAGCCAAAAAATTGGCATCATCACATGCTATCATTTTAATGAATTGTTTTGTATAGATTATTTAAAATCTGCACATGCGTAGAGAGTGGATTTACACTTTGTCAACTCCTGAATTGGCCTTTTGAAAGTTCATTCCACCTGACCTCCTCATTCCCTTGATGGGTCTTGTTTTGCTCAATAAACCACGTCATGCTTGGGGCAAATGCCTTAGGACTTGCGGTACATGCCTTTTTTAAGCATATCTTGAGGAACTTCTGTCACTCTGTGCTTTGTAAACAATTACACGTTATGTAGCATAGCTCATTCTAAAAGAATGATCAAAAGATAAATGTCATTGTCTGTCAGGCTGACTTTTTTATGCTCATAAAACAGTAAATGTTATCAAATGCCTATCTGTTTAAAATGTTTTCAAATTTTTATGGTAGATGGGGTTGCAATTTCTTCTCATATCTGCAAGGGCAAATCAAGCCATAAAGCTGTCTACTTCTAAATACTGGAGTGGTATACTAGAATGATGTGCGCATGCTTACTATTGTGTGGCAGTTGGCCCAGACCTGCAATTCTGTGGCCAGTTGTCTTATTTATTGCATATAACAAACCATTGATTTTGATCATGCCTGCCTACTTTTGCGTCACTGTCAGGTGACGGTTGTGGATCCGGAGGCATACACATACGACGATGAGGTGATCAAGAAAGCAGAGGCCATGGGGAAGCCAGGACTGGTGGAGATCAACGCCAAGGAGGACAGCTTTGTGTTCACCGTGGAAACGACCGGCGCCATCACGGCTTATGAGTTGATCATGAATGCTATCACGGTCCTGAGGCAGAAGCTGGACGCCATTCGCCTACAAGATGACGACGGCGATCTTGGCGAGCTCGACGCCCACCTTGTTGGAGGCTAACCGTCTGGTTCTCTGGAAAAGAAATCGCTGGTTGTAAGTGTAGGCTCGTCTGACTATGGTGTTTGTGGCAAGATGTAATGGATGATGCCTCCTTTGATCTTGGAACGGATGCCTCTTTTGATATCCAGTGCCAAAATTCTAGTGGATGAACAGTGATGAATGCAGGGGAGAAGCAAAATGCAGCCTGATGAATGCAACTACTCTGTCTACAATCAAGCACACATTTACATTTGAGTAATTAACTCGCCCTAAATTATTCAAATCAGTCCAGGACTCCAGGTGAATAACAATAAATGACTAGTGAAAATCCATCTACTCCAGAGGCATACACATCTAGATACATTCATGAATGCCTTTAGAACTAAAATACATCTCTGAAAAAGAAATGGATGTATTTAGAACTAAAATACATCTAGATACATTCATCCCTGCAACAAGTAATTCGGAACGGAGGGAGCATGTCTGAAACACATTCAAACCAATTAACCAATCCAGGATAGTCAGTGTGTGATATACATCCGTCAGCCAGCTCCAGCAAATTTGTTTACTTCTCCGTAGACTTGAACATACAGTATATATGAATGATGAAACGAGCAAACCAAGGGGTAGCAGAGCAGAAGAACAAGAGACCAAGGGTAGTTTGGATCCATCTAAGATCTAACCTCCCAAGCAACCAGGCAGGCCACCATGACAGAATTGCATAATATCTGCTAACAAAACCAAATAAACAGCGACCAAACGTGGCCTTCATTCTATTTGCCAAGTAAATATGACCACCTGCTATCTGGTTACACTATGCATTGATCAGTTCAAAATATTACAGTACCCGGTTAACAGGGGACCGGTCGCAGGACAAACAAATAGTTGGGATCACGGATGCAAACAGAGGTCTCATGGTCGGATCTGCCACCGGCTCCTCCTTTCGGTCTTCCCTTGCCACTCCAGCAGGCCCGACGTGACGTGATCTCCACAAACAGAAACAGATGACTACCTCGCTACAACAAGTACGACTCCACAACAGTCCGTCCAAACTTCTCCTCCACATCCTTGGGCGTTTCAATCTGCAAAACAAACAAAAATACAGATAGCAGATCGCTTAGGAACGAAAGCCGGAGGACACAAAAGCACTGTAAGTAAATATCCTGAGTAATAGAGCACGCACGGCATTCAGTGCTATGAAGAGAGCCTTGATAACGTTGAGCGGGCTCCTCGATCCGATAATCTGCAAGATAATAACAATAAAGACATAAGGTTACCACTTTGCAAATCCAGAGTGACTAGTGGTCCTGTCTAGTGTCTAGTACAGCATAAGCACACCTTTGACTTGACATTGCTAAACCCGGCTAGATACATCACAGTTTCGACAGTCCTGCCGGCGGCGCACATCCCGCTCCTCATTGGTCCGGGCCAGAGGTAGATCTTAAGATGCAACACAGTGAGATATCATATCCAGAAAAGATGCCTTATAGCAGCTGATCAAGAAGAAGCCGATTTGATGCCCAGATGTGTATATTTTACCTTTGTTTTCTCATATTTGGCCTGAATTGCATGAGCAATTGTGTGCTCCTCATAACGCTCCATGTAATGTAGGTTCTGGAAGCATTTCTCATAGGCCTGGAAAGTGGAAACAGAACAAGGAGCTTCATGTAAGAGCTGAACTTTTTAGTTGAGGTATCCATATCCAACTGAAGCCCAAGATAGTAATAACTCAGAATTTACTATTTTGCATATCTGCATATGCATACTAAATAAGCATTATCCAGATGAACATATTAAGCAACTAACAATTCAGTACGACTATATTTTTAAGGAACTTCACTATACATACTATCCTATGGGCCATACCGGACCAAAAAAATTTGTTTTGAGAGGAAGCAAATGTCATGTAAGAGCCAGGATTTTCAGTTGAGGTATTGAATTACAATTGAAGCCTAAAAGTAGTAGTAACTCAGTATTTACCATATCTAAGATTCAGAAAAGTATTTAGAATATCTGCATATACCAGAAAAGTATTGCTCATATGCCAGCATTGACAATTCAGTATGACTATTTTAGAGAAATTTCACTAGATATCTATGTTTTTAAGGCGACGCCTTACCGCCTTAGGGAGGGCGGGCGCTTTGGACGCCTAGGCGCCCAAAGCGGTCGATTTTCCAAAGCGGAGGGGGAGCGCTTCGACGCCTAGGCGTCGCCTTAAGGACGCTTTAAAAACATAGCTAGATATATAACAAACTTACGGGCCGTACTGGACCAGCAAATTTTGTTTCCAGTGGAAGCAAATGTCATATGAATCTACCAGATTTAGCATCTTGCATCAAAAAAAATATAAAGCTGGATATATTCAGCAATTTGAATTCCCAGTTCTGAAATGAATAAGATATATAACCCATGTTTCACTATCAATATTATTAATCTGCATGCTAACCCTGTACTGTACACACATATGCACAGCTTGGTCACCATCGCTTGAGACTCGCATGTGTAAACCACAAACGAGAAAAGAAAATGAGCTAATAGTGGAATGGATGATATAGATGGAGAGGAAGGAAATGATTCAATAGCTCAAATATAAGTTCGATATATTGTTTGGAACAGGGGACATCCATACCCTCTGTATTGCAATCTTTGCTGTTGGACCTTTAGCTTTTGCAAAACCTACAACACCATGGTAGTTTCCAGTTGCCAACAATGCTGTGTATTTTGCTATTTGGCCTCCCTGAGAAGAGAAATGCAGAATTAATCATAGGGATAATCTATAACTAGTATTTATGAACATCCAGAAAAAGAGCATTCACCTTTGTAACTTTGCATGTCCGATTAACATCAATGACCTTCACATCAAAACCCTGTCAAAAGCATACCAAATGTGTTAGTATAGGCAACAATGCGGTTGGCACAATGGAGTTACAAATGTAAAATTAAGAACATCAATGAAGGGCACGCCCAGCCATAAGGTGCCTGCTATAACAATTCAATGAACTCCAGTGATAAAGCATCACTTACTTTTCTGTACATAGGCCTCCTCTTTTTGTCCGTCAGGGAGTTCCTCTCCTCCACCAGATCCTTTATTTCCTCTTCCAAAACCCTGCCCTTCTTACCAAACGTATGATCCAGGTCCGCCAATTTGTCCTCGATCTTCTTCTCAATAGCATTTAGTTTCTCGATGAGCATATCGTCCTTCTCCTTGTCTTCATTGAACTCCTCATCCTCGTCATCGAGGCTCTCTCCTTGGATCATCTGCTTCTCCTTGTCGAAGCCAGCGTTATCAATCACATCGTCCGGAGAGTCGACCTGCTGGTGCTGGATAAGCCCGAAGTTTGCGGGGTTGCTGGGGTCGTATGCCTCCTTGCACTCCATGAGCCTGACGGCCCGGTTCAGCTTCTGCAGGAGGATGAAGCGCTCTTTCCCCGTGGAGTCCTTGAGGCGGTTCATCATGTCCCCGATGACCCTGTACTCCAGCGGCAGGCTCAGATGGCGCTGCTCGAACTTGTCGATCTTCGTCATGATCTTGTGAGCATCATCAAGGGTCTCTGTTCGGCAACATCAACATCAACGCAGAAGGAGATTTGTTCAGGAACATGGCAGCATTCAAGAAATGGAAATACATGACTAGTATCTGTGACTGTGATGGCTGTCAGCGACATTCAGGAACAAAGCAACATTCAGGAAATGGAAATGCATCACTTGTTGTATCTGTGACTGATGGTTGTCAGCGCAAAATTGCCCGTGGTCAGGCAGAACAAAACATATATGGATTCCTTTACAATTTACTAATTAAGATATTGGGGCCATTAAGCTATTTGTGCTTACAGAGATCGCTCCGACAGTTATAGTACATTTGCTCACTGCTACATACACAAACCAAATACCTCAGTCAGGTCATGGTAATATATATGTGAGGCTTTACAGATGTGGTATCTTATACCGAATTTATTAGAGGATGTACTTTTCCTCTCCAACAATCAACCCTATATTTTCCTACATATACGTGTGGCATGCCGTGTGCTTGATGCATTGTATAAGAGCACAGCCATGGATTCACATGACTCATGACGGCGAAATGTGGTGGAAATGGAGAGGAATGGAGGGGGGAGGGGAAGCTATGCATACCGGCCTCGGCGAAGGAGCGGAGGAGCTCGGATTGGCGCTTGCACTTGCGGTCGAACTCGTCGACGCGGCGGCGGATGGAGTCGGAGGAGAAGCGCTCGTCGTCCTCGTCGGACTCGGAGTCGCTGGGCTCCAGGAAGGACTCGTCGGGGAGGTTGGCCTCCTTGGCGTTCCGCCGCTCCAGCTTCTCGATCAGCGGCTTCACGCCCATGAAGTCCTCCTCCTCCTCCTCCTCCCCCTCGTCCCCCTTCTCGCCGCCGCCGCCGGCCCCGGCCTTGCGCCGATCCTCGCGTTCCTTCTGCCGCTCCCGCTCCAGCTGGAACAGCAGGTCGTAGACGGTCTGCTCGGTGAACAGCGGCTCCTTGTCCCTGCCCCCGCTGCCGGCGCCGGGGGAGACGGAGGAGAAGGCGAAGTGGCGGCGCTGGGGCGCGATCTGCGGGCCTGCCAGGTGGGGCAGCGATCCGGACGCGCCGGCGGCGGCGACGTGGCGGTGGGAGAGCAGGCGAGCCCACGCGGCGGCGGCGGTGGCGCGCGACCTCGCGGCGGCGGCGGCGGCGGCGGCCATGGCGATGGGGTTTGTTCCGTTCCGTTCGTTCTGCGAGGGGGTAGGAGGAGGTGGGTTTTGGAGCGGTCACGCGTGGGCCCTTGATGGGCCTCTGTAGGAAAGGAGTTCGCTAAGCTGGCGCTCACAGCCATCTCGCGTGGGCCGGCCCAGCCAGCGGGCTCGTTGCTCGCTTCTTCCGTTTCCACCACATTTCGCCCTTGTCTCAAAAAAAAAAAACATTTCGCCCTCACGAGTCATTAGTAGCTCCCCCCTAAAAAAAGTCATTAGTAGCTTCTTCTAAAAAAAAGACTCATTAGTAGCTTCTTTGGTTCCGCACTGTCAATCATTTGAAAAAGCTCGTGGATCTAAAAAATTACGAATTTGAAGAGAGTTTATGAATTAGAAAAAAGTTCACCTGTTTGGAAAAAATTATACGGTATATAAATTGTTCATGGATTTGAAAAAGTTTGTGGATAACTGAAACAAAAATCATAAATTTTAAAAAACAATCATGAATTTGAGAAAAATTCACGAGCTTGCATCAAGTTCATGGATTTCAAAAATATATAATGTATTTTGCAAAAATTAAATAAAATCATAAATTTGAAAAAAATTCATGAATTTGAGAGAAGTTCACGAGTTTAAAAGATGATCAGGGGTTGGAAAAAGTTCATGGATTTCTTGAAATTTTAAAAAAGTTCATAGATTTGAAAAAATTATTACTCATTTGAGAAAAAATTCAAAATTTTGTAAAAGGATTATGAATTTGAAGAAAAAGTTCACAAATTTAAGAAAAAATCGTGAATTTGAAAAGGAATTGAAATTGATAAAAGTTCATAAAGTCAAGAAAATAAGTTCATGAATTTGAAAAAAAAACATCACTAAAGTTTAAATGAAAGAAGTAAACTGAAATGTAAAAGAAAAAGAAAATAATGAAAAAATGACTAAAACCGGCCTAAACAGGCAAACAAAAAACAGGAAAAACACAAGCATGTACTCCCTCCGTAAAGAAATATAAGAGTGTTTAGATCTCCCTCCGTAAAGAAATATAAGAGTGTTTAGATCACTATTCTAAACACTCTTATATTTGTTTACGGAGGGAGTAGTTTTCTTGCTCGGGTGATTGGGAAAAGGTAATGGAGGGTGGACCGTGGACTTTCCACGACGACAGTGTGCTCATGGCTCCTGACGATGAATTCTCCAAACCTTGTAGTATTCAACTTAACCGCCTGAAGTTGTGGATTCAGATACATGATCTTGCAGGCATGTATGGTCATCGTGTGCCATCTCTTACATCCAAGGTGGGCGAGTTTGTTGCTGAGAATGGTAGCTCACTTGATTTCTCGGGCAATTTCTTCTGTGCTCGACGGAAAATTCATGTGAGCAAACCTACCAAAAATGCGGTGTGGATCATAAGGGGTGGTAAAAGGAAAAACTTCCTAGTGAAGTATGATAGCTCTTCGATTGGTGTGCGGTGTGTGAGATGTTGGGTCACTTATATAAGGAGCATGACAAGCATTCACCCTCCATCGACGCTTTTATGAAGGATTTTCATGTTGCATGGGTCTAGAACCCACCCTAACGCTCAGCCATGGAGAGCGTGGGCTCCGACAAGCCACCATTGCAGCAAGGGCTCCATCAAGCCACCAACGCTTCCCACATCCACCATGCAAACTACTCCCTCCGTTCGGAATTACTTGTCACAGAAATGAATGTATCTAGATGTATTTTAGTTTAGATACATTCATACTCGAGACAAGTAATTCCGAACGGAGGAAGTAGCTCTAAGAGGGAAGTCCAGTAGCCCAAACCAGCACCACGCCAGCCAGAGCACACCACCACAACCTCACCAAAGCACCGCCCCGACCGAGCAGTGACGCCTGGCGGGCCATGTAGGTCGGGAGTAGCAACTCCAATTCCCTCGCAGCCGAGAGCCGACCAAAGCAGCCACTCGCACGGCTCCGAATAGCCAGCGCTGTTGCATCCCGCTGATGGCCGACACCCACCGGATCAGGGCACGTCGCCCTGATCCACCGCCAAAGCAGCACGTCGACGCGCCTCCACCGCGAGGAGGATGAGAAGATGAGGTCACCGCTAACTGGAGCCACCGCCACAGAGCCCAACACCACCTCGCCGTTCAGACTGCACCACGCCCACAAATTAGACGGTTTGTCAATTCTTTCTCATCTACTCCCTTCGTTCCTAAATATAAGTCCTTTTAAAGGTTCCACTATAAAGACTACATTCGGATGTATATAGACGTCTTTTAAAGTATAGTTTCACTCATTTTGCTTCATATATAGTTTATAATGAAATCTCTAAAAGGACTTGTATTTAGGAACGGGGGAGTAGATAGGAATTAGCAAGTCCATACAAAAAATTGCAGTACTCAAATACTTACCTAGTTATACAATTCATACTGAAGAAGGTGTTTATATTCATGCATGCGGCAAGTTAATAAACGAGTTAGTACAGCAAATCGCTTCCAAGCGGGATCACTTGACATTCATGCGCAATCTCTTGCATCAGAGAAGCTGCTCTGGAGCATTGAAGCTGGATCATGCTCAGGTTCAGGCATCAGCACACGGATTAATATGCAGGGCCAACAATCAAGTACCACTTGTCCTAGTGGGACTAGCTAAAAAGGACTTATTATTTTTCTATTTTTTCTACCAATTTCCATGATTCTCAATCTTCCTGTTCTTTTCTCCAGACAAGAGACCATGAAGTTATGCTTCCTGTGAAATCATCAACACCATAATTGCCGCCACTGTGAAGACAGCACGTATTGTTGCTCACAGAGTATAGTAGATGGAAGCTTCTGTTTAAATGAAACAGTATTTCAGGAACGATTTCATGCCCACCGGCAAGGCAAGCGCGCGGTACCAGGCATGCATGTGTATACTATACATATACAATATCGTTGTTTCAAATTGAAACGAACATACGCTGAATTAAGTGGGCAATTATCTTCTAAATTGATATCGATGGGGCAAATCTTTTGCCTCTGCCAAAAAGAATACGCTGAATGACTTATATCTTCGTCCGGTCTCTTTAGCTATGGAAATTGGGCTAAATTTGGTGAGGGCTGGTGAGAGCAGGCATCTAGGGACAAGTTGCTGGCCACTGAGTCCAGGACAGTCGACGGTTTCCACGCCAGAACTAGCGGCTGCCGCGATGATCAGAGAGTATGCCATGCCATAGTGGCGATGGCTGAGAGGCAGGTAGATTCAGGGCTGGCATGGCGACGAACCCTGGAGAGGAGGCGATCGTTGTCGGTGCCGCAGAACAAAGGCGCGTCGGTGGAGAGACACCGCCCACCATGCTAGCTAGCCACCCCAGCAGCTTGTAGAGATGTTCTTTTCGGCTCAAGATTATATATCTTTTGACCCAGAAAACAGCAGTGCAATGCCCTACTTCATAGTTCTATTGCAAAAAGAAAGGTAAATATTCACAGGACCAAAAGAAAGGGAAACGCAAAGAAAAGAAAAGAGAACATGCTGTCAGGGTTGCAACTCAAAGATTCAGCTCAAGATTGCCCTCAGTTAACTGGCTATAAATAAATCTTGTCTGGCCAATTCTTGATCAGCAAAGGAGTATGCACTCTCCGATAAACATAAGCAGGATCACACACACAGATCCAAATGATACCAGCCAAGACAATTATAACTGAAACATTTTTTGACGGAGCCCAGTTGGGCGAGTCGACGGCGTAGTGCGGTTCGGCGCGCTGCTCCGGCGTCAGCAACGCCCGCCGGCGCCGCCGGCACTGGGATCCTCTCCGGATCCAAATGCCAGTCATATGTGGCAGCGTCGCGTCGGGGTACGGCAGAGGCACGCGGTGCTGCTAGTGCCACTCGGCTGGTGCACTGGCACATTGATGCGCTGCCTCTGCCGGGGAGCGCGTGGCGGCGCGGGGAGGGCGGGGGCCTTGCCCTTGCCGCTGCTGCCGATACCGGAGAAGAAGCCCATGCTAGCGGTGGCTAGGGTTGTCGCCGGCGTGGGGCAGGGGTGGCCAGATGGGGACGGGGGCGAGTGGCAGTGGATGAGGATGGCCCCGCCGCACGCCCGGCTTAAAAGAGGACGACCGCCGTCGCTGACGCGTGGGCCCAAGGTGACGGTCGTCATAAATAATGTTGACCGTCGTAGTTGGACGGTCGTCAGGTGGAGACACGGCGGACGGCGAGGAGACGCGCGGCACGTCCGTGCCGACGCATTCCAGGCGCAATTTTGGGCCGGAAATGGGTTGGCGCGGACGCCAGGCGGACACGATTTGAGTTTGGGTCGGCACGTTGGGCCTTCATTTTTGTCCGCGCCGACCCAAGCGAACGCGGGCGGACGAAATGGGTCGCCCTATTGTAGTTGCTCTAAGGGAGAAGTGCAAGCAAAGCAACGGTCGGCTGTGGCGTCACGAGGAGGAAATGGCCGAGGGGGAAAGCCAGCGCTGGTGCTGCGAAAGGTTGCAAGGATGAGGCTGGCGCAAAGGTACTCTGGGCTGCCCGCGCGTGTGGTGCAATGTTGCAGAGCGCGCCGCTCTGGCCGTCAGCCCGCATGGTCACCGCGTGAACTTGTCCTGTATCTTGCTCTTGCTCCTCACACCGTGTCACACGTGTGGAAACATGCTGCAGAAGTGTACTGCAACAATCTCAGGGGAAATGAGTGAGAGATGTGAGTGTTAGGTCGCTGGAGGGGTTCCGGTCAGTATGTGTTTGTGCTCAAGTGTGGCTCCTGGGTAGATAGGGTTGGTTTTGGGTGGGTGAAGCACATTCACTAGGGTGCAGTAGTTGAGAAAAGCAAGGGAACCGAAAGCAACTCCCAAGTTAAGAGGGTGAGCAGACCACAGAGGTAATGTGGCTCATATAATCACAAAGCTAACATCTCCTGCTGGTGGCAACACACAGTGCGTTGCCAAGATGAAGGTAACTGAAATCATAGGGTTAGCTGGTCGCTAGCCTGGAGTACATGACTGGCATTGGTTCAGTGCATTTACATGGATAACTGAATGTCATCTAACTAAGAGTCCACCACTTAGAGCCATATATAAAGCTACAGCACACTGACAGAACAACAACAACACCTCAGGTAACCGGTTGAAGCAACACAGTAAAATCGTAATTCCTAGACCAGGTTACAGAACTGGCCGCCGTGGGAAAGAAAGGTCTTGTCGATGCGCACCACGGATCCACAGACGACGTAAGCATGAAAATCAAGTCGTGGACCAACTTTGGCTGCCCAGCATTAACCCTGCAGAGGCGGCAAGACCAAACACGCTCTGGTCAGCATCGAAATGTCGTTGCATGAATAAAGATTTACTATCATTGGCAAATACTCCCTCCGTTCCTAAATACTTGTCTTTCTAGAGATTTCAACAAGTGACTACATACGGCGCAAAATAAGTGAATCTACATTTTAAAATATGTCTACATACATCCGTATGTTGAGTTCATTTGAAATGCCTAGAAAGACAAGTATTTGGGAACGGAGGGAGTAGTAAAACACAGTACATGCTGACGGCAGAGCCAAATACCAGAGTAGTACTCAAACAGAATTTGACTGGAACTAAACAAGGACAATGAAATTCAGATGAGACATTAAGTTCAGGTAAGCTAGAAACTGTCCTTTTGCTACTGAATAGTGAAATACATATCGCAAAATACAATGGCATTTTGCTACTGAATAGTGAAATACTGATGCAAAATACAATGGCATAATAAAATATTCAACGCGCAGATTGCATTAAGAAAAAGGCAAGGAAGACTGCATAAAAACTAGGATAAAACTATTCAGTAATAACCACTTTCAGCAGTAAAGCATATTCAGTAATAACTAGGATAAAACTATACACCAGCCTTTATAATTTGCACATGTCAATGCCACATTTGAATCACCCTAGAGATTTTGCAAAACATGAAAGCAACTAACTGCTTGACTTTAGGTTTTGGCCAAACTTACAAGGACTAACAGTTATATCCTTAACGCGTTTAGGAGCATGCTAAACTAACATACAAAACACATACTCACCAGAGCCATGATAAATATAGAATTCCACGGAAGAACAAGCCTTGAGGATGTTGTATATTTTTGCGCATCCATCCGTACTTGATGAGGCTTCCTCTGAAAGCTTCACAGTCATTTTCTTAAGAATCGGTGCAGATCTAAGTATCAGTTTCAATAAATCAAACTCATGTTCTGCTCCTTCGAAGCCGTTGATCTCCACTTCTTCAAGAGCAGTCAAGGAGATAGTTTGTGACCTCCAGTCTGAAGAATCACAGTGACAATCTAGTGGGCAGTGGTGGAGTTTCAGTGGGGAGAACATGGGCTGTCGCCCCTCCTGCAAAATTGAAAGTTTTCCAATAACCCGTCAGCCGTTTCTGCAATATGCCATTTGACCAATCGATGGCCCGTTCTTTTTGGTTGTACAAATGAGAAGCCTTTCCCAAGTGCCTAGAACACCTTGGGCCTCTCTGCTTTATAGGCCGAACAGGCAAGCACATTGCACCATTGGAGCACTACTATAAGCAGGCATGTAATTGCTTCATGGGCCCAATCTCTTTTCAGGTGATAACTTCTTAAAAAAAAGGCAAAACAAGAAGCATGCAGCAGGCCATGGTGTTGATTTTTTCCTAAGCAGTGTGCATCATCACCCAAAAAATCCACATATCTTATGAAGAGAAAAAAATGCCCACCCCCCTCTCAAACTTCGTTCAAGGTCCACCACCGCTGGTGGGCATCTTCTTTTTCATCTAAAACCAGAAAGCTATAATTACCACACAATGTATTATCAGGTTATACGATTACGATAAGAGCAGAGAATTACCACTGATATCTGCAGGAAGATCTTAAGCTTCTGCATACCACAATGAATTTGATCCATCCCAAGGAGTTTAAACACAAATGCTCCATAAACATGGCCATTGGTTGTGAGACGTAGCTCCAAAACAGAGAAGGCAGCAATCATATGCTTCTCTATCTCCTGTGTAAAGGTATCCGCCTCGCCATTGGAAACGGAGAAGCACTGAGAAAACAAATTAGCAGGATATATATATCAATCACAGAACTTAGTGGTCAATGAATGCAGTAAATTGAGCAGGGGAAGGGACGAACAGAGGCATGAATGCACAGCGAGGGGGGCTGCCCTTGTCTCTCTGCTGTCTTTAGCAACACCTGCTTGAGTTAATTGCAAGAAACCACCACATTTGGGGCTTATCTTGCAGAAAACAACGTGGTCGCTAATCATTTGCAAAAGCCACCGCGAATTCAGTAACAGTTTTGCAGATTGCACCGAACATGTCATTTGGCTCGGTTGAGGGCGTTTCCGACATGTGGGGCCCAATATGCGTGACATGGCGTAACGGACGCGCTGACGGTGCCGTTTGAGCGTACATCTTGTCGAGCCGGACCGACCGACCGACGGCGCCCGACCAGACCAGATCTGCTCCGTCCTCTCCCTCTAGCTCCAATCCATGGCGACGACGAAACCTAGTGGTGTGGACGGCGGCGGGGGAGTTGCTGCCGGTGGGGATGCTCCGGGCGGCAGTGCTGGAGATCCACCGGAGTTCTGCGGGAGCTCCAATCCGTCGAGCGCGCTGCCTCTTCCCCAACCGCCGTCGCCGCCGAAGTCGTTGGAATACGCGGTGGCTACTGCGTTCGCCCAGGCGGTGAAGGCCAATCCGACGGGCAGCCACCATTTTGCCTCCTCCTTTGGCGGTGTGGAGTAAGTCATCCTCCTCCTCCTTTGTCATTTCCCTGATTGGTATTCTAGGGTTAGGGTTGTAGTGTTAGGGTTCTATGGTTGGTGTTCTTGGGTAGTTGTAGTACAGCTAAGGTTGTAGTGTTAGGGTTCTAGCATTAGGGTTAGTGTTAGCTGTTAACTGAATTTTCAGTAAACTGTTAACTGTGTACTGAATTTATTGAACACTGTATATTGTTAACTGAATTTTATGAAGACTGTTAAGTGGATTTTAACACTGTTAACTGAATTTCTGTTGCCAACAATTTTAACTCTGTTAACTGAATATTGTGAACACTGTTAACTGTTAACTGAATTTATTGATAACTGTATGCTGTTAACTGAATTTTGTTTACACTGTTAACTGGATTTTAACACTCTAAACTGAATTTCTGTTGCCACCAATGAGACCTCTTAACAATAATTGAAGAAAAAACATGGAATTGAAGTGTCCATTCACATGGCCTACAGGGCAAGGAAAGCAGCTAAGGAAGTTGTCCAAGGAGATCAGAGGGCACAATACACTAGGATAAGGGATTACCTCCAAGTTGTGCTGGATACCAATCCTGAAAGTAGATGCATTGTGACAACAAAGCATTTAAAGCTTCATCCTAGCAAAAACCCTAGATTTCATGGCTTGTTCATGTGCCTCAATGCTTGCAAAGAGGGCTTCCTAAATGGTTGCAGACCCTTCATAGGTACTTGCATAATTATTTTCCCAACATATTTGCCATTGCTTTTGTTTATGTTTGGTGCTAATGTGTTATGTTTGGTTGTAGGTGTTGATGGTTGCTTTGTTAAGTTGACAATAGGGCAACAAATATTGGCTGCAACTGGAAGAGATGGTAATAACAACATCTTTCCCATTGCATTTCCTATTGTTGACAAGGAGGACACTGCCAGCTGGTCCTGGTTTCTAACCCAGCTCAAGTATGCTCTTGGTGGTGAGTCAGGAAAGTATGGCAAGTACACTATCATATCTGATAGACAAAAGGTACCTCATACATCATAATTCTTATTTTTACTGAAGTTTTACCATGCTTAGTACTGTCAAATAGTGTGTTGTTATACTATATTTTGAACACTAGTTATTTAAACAGGGCCTTCTTAAAGCCATAAACAATGTCTTCCCAAATTGCCCTCAAAGATACTGCCTTAGACATATTTATCAGAACTTTCAAACAGCTAGCTTTAGAGGTGAAGAGTTAAAGAAGTATATGGATCAGGCTAGTTATTCATATACTGAGCATGGTTTTGAACAAGCAATGGAAGGCATGAAAAGAGAGTGAGGCAGCTTGGAAATGGCTTAGAAAGATACCCAAGCATACATGGGCTAGACATGCCATAGACAAGAATTGTAAAACTGATTTGGTTGTTAACAATATTAGTGAAGTGTTCAACAAAATGATACTTGATGTGAGAGGGAAACCAATTAAAACCATGGTTGATGGCATCAGAACAAAATTGCTAGTTAAGTTCAATGCCAATAGGACCAAGACTGAGACAGCCAAGTGGCAGATATGCCCAACATATGCTGAGAAGTTAGAAGAAGCAAAACACCATGCTAGATATTGTCAGTCAATCAAAGCAGGACCTGATCTATACCAGGTTAGCAGTGGAGAAAGCACATATGCAGTAAATCTGCAAGTGCACACATGTGGGTGTAGCAAATGGGACATGACTGGTGTTCCTTGCAAGCATGGTGTTTCTGCAATTAACAAGGCAAAACTTCATCCAGAAGATTTTGTTAGTGATTTCTTCAAGAAACCAATGTACCAAGCAGCCTACGATCCAATTGTGTATCCTGTGCCTGATCTATGGCCAAATACTGGGACCCCTGACATAGAGCCACCAGTTTTCAGAGACAAGCCAGGAAAGAAGCAGACTAAAAGGAGAAAGAATCGGTTTGAGAAGTCAGCTCCCAAAGATACTTCAAGGATGACAACAATAACGTGCAGCAATTGCAACTTGACAGGGCATAGGTATACTAGCTGCCACAAAAATCTAAAGTCAGCCCTAGCAATGAGAAGGAACTAACACCAAGTTAAATCTTGTTTATATATGTTGTCACTGCATGTTAAATCTTGTGTATATTTAATACTATGTTCTAATCTGTCTATATGTTCTCACTGCAGGAAAACAGGAGAGTTGATGCACCAATGGAAGCTCTATCTGCTCCACCAGCAGCAAGGGCAAGAGCTCCTGCTGCAACCAGTGCAACACCAAGGACAGCTCCACTAGTAGCAAGGGCAAGAGCTCCAACTGCAGCTAGGACTGCAACTAGGGCTGTACCTAGGGCAGCTCCTTCTGCTCCTGCTCCAACAAGGCCAAGTTCATCTTCTGCTGCTGCTGATAGGCCTAGTTCATCTTCTGCTACTGCTGCTAGGTCAAGGGGAAAGAAAACATTCATACCACCAAGACTTTCAGGTACTGGAAGAGTGAGAAAGCCATCATAC
The DNA here is from genome assembly GCF_018294505.1 of Triticum aestivum. Classification (NCBI taxonomy): domain Eukaryota; kingdom Viridiplantae; phylum Streptophyta; class Magnoliopsida; order Poales; family Poaceae; genus Triticum; species Triticum aestivum. Next base: position 709,626,627 of record NC_057812.1, on the reverse strand, counting down.
AAGATGTCTGAATGGTTCAATTGTTCTCAAGGCAGCAAGAAGTGATGTAATGTTGAAACATGTTTAATTCAGTCTTTTTGGCTAGTTTGTGATGAAGAGTATTAAGAATTTCATGTTGAAACCAGTTAGTTCAAGTCCAAGTGGTGGACTATGTAATGTACCTAATGGTTGTGATGCACTATGATACTCTGGTTATGATGATGTGATGATGAACTTATTAGTTATGATATTTTGCAACAAGTTTTCATTCTGTTGTTGTGATGATGAGCATAGTTTCATTGTTGATATGATGATGATCTTAGTTTTCATGCTGTTGATATGATGTGTTATGATGTGTTGCAACAAGTGGGGTGCCTCGGCGTCGGCGTTGACAAAACCCAAAATGTCTCCACTTGGGCATTTAGGGTGCCTCGGCGTCGACAAAACCTAAAATGTCTCCACTTGGGCATTTAGGGTGCCTCGGAGTCGAAAAAACCTAAAATGTCTCCACTTGGGCATTTAGGGTGCCTCGGCGTCGACAAAACCCAACATGTCTCCACTTGGGCATTTAGGGTGCCTCGGCGTCGACAAAACCCAAAATGTCGCCACTTGGGCATTTAGGGTTCCTCGGCGTCGACAAAACCTAAAATGTCTCCACTAGGGCATTTAGGGTGCCTCAGAGTCGAAAAAACCCTAAGAAGTTAAGGACATATTAATTTTGTAAATCCAAAAAAATTGCACAAAAATAAAAACCCTAAGAAGTTACTGACATATTAATTTTGTAAATCCAAAAAAAATTGCACAAAAATAGTTTGGCCTAGGGATCGAACCTAGGACCAGTGGGTAGTAACCAAGGGTTCAATACCAATAGGATAGTGCTAGTGATGTTGTTTTAATAGCATCCGCAATTTTACTTATATTTAGTTAGGCACGCACTATGTTGAGAGTGCGTTGAGGCCGCCAGCGTGGTGAACGTCCGTTTAGTATAACTAGTCGTTTCGGTTTCTGCCTTTAATACGTGTCCACCTACCACTCTCTTCGATCACTCGCCCACTCGCCGCCCGCACCGCCCACTCCTCTTCCCCCTCTCTCCCGTCGAAACCACCGCCGAGAGCCACCCCCACCGCCGTCGCCATGGACTGGCAGCTGGCCATCGAAGAGCTCGCCGGCAACAATCGCAAGCTGCGCGTGCAGTACAGGGAGATCGCGCGCTGGTTCCCTAGCGCGGCGATGCTGAGGAACCATGCCCGCGGCCTGGTGAAGGTGATGACACCTGCCGAAAGGCAGCGTGCATTCCCTGCCGGCTGCACCGTCCCGCCGGCGATCATTCTCCTGTGGGCGATGCGCGGGGTGCAGCGCTCCCCCGACCCCAGGCAGCGCGCCCGTTGGTGGATGTACCGCTCATCCACCACGCCGCCGACCATCGCGGATGACATCATCGACGCCGTCCTCGCTCTCCCAGCCCCCATCAACAACGCCTACTGGGAAAGGCGCAATCCATGGGTGCTCGGGCCAGACGACGACTCCGACGCCGAGTCCGAGTCCTCTGACGACTACGACTCTAATGAATCTGACCGCTACTCCTCTGACGACGAGGTGGACGAGGTCGTCGTACTCTCCTCCGACTCCTCCTCCGATGAGCCTGATGTGCAGCTCCTGGAGCCCGTCCTCCACGCCGTCGAGGGGCAGAAGAATAGCCCAATTGATGTGGATAAGCCGCCGGAGGTCGCCGACAACCCAGAGCTCGTCGTCGTGAAGCAAGAAGAGGAGGGAGGCGGTGAAGATGTGGTGGAGCCAGCGCCGGCCAAGAAGAAGAGGGCGACGGTGAACAACAATGACGTGCGGTGCTCCCTATGCTTGAAGATGCTGAAGAAGGAGGAGTGACATGCTGTCTTCAGTTTCGTCAGAAGAAGAAAAAGTTCAGTTTCGTCAGTATGTTAGTTTGCCAGTTCTATCTATTTCAGTTGTATCTATGCAGCTACTATCTAATTAGTATGCCACTATCTATGTAAGACTATCTATGCAGCTACTATCTATGTTAGTATGCCACTATCTATATCAGACTATCTATGCAGCTATTATCTATGTTAGTATGCCACTATCTATGTCAGACTATCTATGCACTATGAACTTGCTATCTATGTTCACTATCTACTTGCTATAATCCAAGCTGTTAATTCATCACAAACTGAACTTAATAAAAGCTGATAATTCATCACAAACATAGTACTCTCACAAACAACATACAATCCAAGGTTCATTGCTACAGACATAATAGAGTTCACCACAATAAAGCTTAACACATTACAAGCTTTCCTCCATAGCTACTACAAAAGACATCATTGACACACATGGTCAGACAGCAACACAAATTAGTCCTCATCACAAATAGCCTTAATCTGGTGAAGCTTCCTCTTGTTGCTATCACCTGCTGTCTTGAGCTCAACAATGCAGGAAGCAAGAGTACTCTTCTCCATGGTCAACTTCTCCTTCACTTTCATCAGCTCAGCAATGCAACAATCCAGCTTATCCTTCTCTTTCTTCAGGTCATCCTTCTCTTTCTTCAGGTCAGCATAGCAAATCTCCAAAGTCCTCTTATCAGAGCTCAACTTTTCCTTCTCCTTAAGATGGTTGAACTTCAAATTCCTAATGACAGTGGCTTGAGCTACATGAATTTGCTTTAACTGGTCAACAACAGCCTTTAATTTTTTATCTCAGCATCCTTTGTCATGCTGCTTTCCACACTAACTGAAATGTTGTCAGCATCATTCTTCTGGTTTACCTCAGGCTGGCTATCCTTATAATCCAAGAGGTTGTTCACATCTTCAACAAGCTTCTCATATGTCTCCTGCAACTCTTTTTTCTGCTGTGTGAGATTGTGTACAGTGCTTGCATGCTCCAGGCATGCCATCCCATTTTCATGCTGGCTATGCTCATACATAAGCCAGAGCTTATGAATAGCATTCTGCAGATGCTCTGGCCAATGCTCATCTACCCACTGCACTAATCCACAATTTGCAACACCCTACAATAGAAAAAATCAGTTCAAAAATACAGACATTACTTACAGATTCAGTTAAATAGCTGATTCTGTTAATGTACCAGAATCACATTCATTTAATGATGAATAATTATGAAAACTACAACTAAGAACACTACCTATGAATCCTAGAACTAAATTCAGTAACTATAAACCCTAGAACATGAGCAGTAACTATGAACCCTAAAACATGAACAGTAACTATGAACCCTAGAACAGGAACAATTACTACAAACCCTAGAACAAGAATTGGAATGCTGCAAACACAACTTAAAACTTACTTCAGTGGCACAAGCAATGAACCTCCTACCAGTGCTTATCCCCTCAAATGCAACATACTTCCTCCCTGGATTCCCATGCTCACAAATCACATTCAAGTCGTCAGCAAGACCCTCGAACGACGGCTCATCAATTGTAGCTGGGACCTGAGAAATCCAACAAAAATGTGTTCAAATCGAGCAAATGTTCAACCCTACAAACCCTAGAACAGAAATGAGGAATAGAATGTTCTGACCTTGACAGGGGAGTCGTCGGAGGAGATGTACTGCGCGGCGGAGCCGTCTGTGCTCTCACTGTCGGTCCAGGACACCATGGCGGATGGCGGCCAGCGGTGACCGGAGAGGAGAGGAGCAAATGGGAGGGAGCAAGCGAGTGTGGGAGCAGAGAGAGAGAGCGTGAGAGCAGAGAAATCGAGCGAGATGTGGTCGGGCGCGGGCGGTCTGTCTCTGGCGACCCGACCGCGTCTGTCTTAAGCAAACGGCGCCGTCAGCGCGTCCGTTACGCCATGTCACGCATATTGGGCCCCACATGTCGGAAACGCCCTCAACCGAGCCAAATGACATGTTCAGTGCAATCTGCAAAACTGTTACTGAATCCGCGGTGGCTTTTGCAAATGATTAGCGACCACGTTGTTTTTTGCAAGATAAGCCCCAAATGTGGTGGTTTCTTGCAATTCACTCCACCTGCTTGGGTCGCCAAATACCAAGCACAATAGACACCCCAAAGAAGCAGTGCCACGAAACCTTCTCCACCATTGGTGCCAAGATGGAAATGCTGACTTTGGAGGTGAAAAAGGCCATGATCAATTTCTTCAGCACGGGAGCAACGATGTTCACACCATTGACACGTTGCCTCCATTTCCCGTGATCCACGACAAGCTCCTGCAGCATCGCCGAGTTGACCCTCAGGTTGCACTTGTCGAAATAAACATTGATGAGGCGGAGCGTGCGCAGGCGCGATCAGCAGGAGAGCAAGCGCTCGATGTCGGCAGTGCAGTACGAGAGAGACAGCGTCTCGAGTGCGGGGAACTCGACGCCGGCTGGCACACAGCTGATGGCGGGGGAAAGGTCCAGCACGATGGAGGTGGCGCGGTGGAAGCGAGGCAGATCGACGACGTGGGAACCAAAGCCTTTGAGCTCAAAGACGAACTCCTCCGGGACGAGCCGCGCGGCAGCGCGGAGCAGCGAGTTCAAGCTGCTGGCGGCGTCGGCCCTGTGCTGCTCGGTGACATGCCCGCGCTTCCTGGGCACGCGGATGTCAAGGAGGGAAACCGTGGGCGGGGGGCCGGGGACGCGGCCGAGCGCCGCTTCCAGCGAGGGGAGCGCGACGTCGCGGATGGCCCAGAGGCGGGCCCAGAGGCCACGCCACCGGCGGGAGAGGACGCCTGTGCGCGCAGCGGCGCCGGCGCAGGGGAGGCGGGCGAGGACGAGGAGGAGCAAGTCGTCGGGGAGCGCGCTGATGAGGCCCGGTCCACCGCCGCCTGGAACTAGCAGCCGGGGGGAACGCCAGCGAGGCCCCCATCGCAACTGCATCTGGTAGCTCTGGAAAACCCCCACCTTTCCCCTCCCACCTGGTAGGCAGTAGCTAGTACATTACTTGTGCTACCAGGATCCCCTCGTTTTTGTTTGCATTTGATCTTTTTTTCTTCTCACGGAGTACTACAAATGTTACTCCCTCCGTTTCAAATTACTCGTCGCAGAAATGAATGTATCTAGAACTAAAAAACATTTAAATACATCCATTTCTGTGACGAGTAATCGTTCTAGATACATCCATTTCTGCGACGAGTAATTCGGAACGGTGGGAGTACTTTTCAGGGTCAAACAAGGAAGTTCGGAATTTGGAGGGTCAAATAAGGTGGTCGTTATTTACCGTTGTCAAATGAGGAATTTTCTTAAGTACAAAGCGCCGACACCATACACCCCGCTGAATGGCCTCCGTCTTCCAATCGGATGTAGCTTCGGTATCGTAATGTTAATTGTCTTTTGGTGCATATGACATGTGGGCCAACCATCAATTGGGGGACGATGTCGGCGGCTATAAAGGGGAAATGTGAGGGGCGGCGAGGTCATCCTATAGGGCTAGGTTTTGTGGTCGATCGTGGCCCGAAGCGTGTGAATGTGAGAAGAGGTCGACGTGCACGCTCAGCTCGTGTGAGGCTAAGAGCAGGTTAATAGTAATAGAGCCAACAATCGGCTATAAGGAGCTGCCATATCATTTACAGTCAATCTCTATATATAATGGTACATTTTAATGTGTACTACTTTATAAATAGTTGGTCCATCTCAAAGCAAGTATAATAGGATGACCTACGCGGGCTGTAAGCCTTTAAATATTATATTTTGAATGAGTTGGAGGAGAGAGAGGATGAAATAGAAGAGCGAAATTGATGTGCACACGACATGCAATGCCCGATGTGCAGCCGACACAAGCTCTACACCGTCAGATTGCCCAGTATCAATTTTACAAACGGCCTGATGGGACACATCGGCTGCATATCGACTGGAACCGTCGGCTGTATAGCAACGCTGATAGAAGAGAAGCAGGTTACTGATTAACACCCGGCTGCAACACGTGCTCCTAGGCATGTTGTGAGAGAGGGATGTGGGCCATATATAATAAAAGTAGTATATATTTACATGCAACTATTAATTGTACTTGCCGGCTATAAACTTGGTTATAAATGATGTGGCAAGACCATATAGTCAACAGCTGGCTATACTATTAACCATGCTCTTACAACCTCACAAACTGTCTTGGGTCTCGTTTTGTAGCTGGCTACTAAAGCAAAATTACCATGCACACGACAAGTTGCCAGACGATTTTCAGACGACGTCATGATCGATGGCTACGGCCCACATGAACCCAAGTAATCGATGGCTCCAATAGCTTGTCGTCTACAAATCAGGCACAACCCATCGTTTGTGTAGTCTGCTTCTTTCTTTCTCCTTTAACTAAGAAAGATACAATATTTTAATTCTTATAGCATACTTATGTTAACGTTGTACTTGCGCTAACTTCAGCTGGAGATTAATTAGGACACCTACAACACGGGGTGCTAGGACCTAGGAATAGGCGCTAGGATTAATATCCTCCCCGATATTCAGCTAAACCAACAACTCATAGTATTTAACTCGGGAGGGCGGGAGGTGATCGCTCAGCTTTTTCTTTTTCTTTTTTCCTTACTGCACGAGTTAGAGCGGTAAGAACATCTCCTGCCGAGCCCCCAAGACGGCTTTAGGAGCCTTTTTTTTAGCACCGACAATCAAAAAGCGTCACAGCCGCACCCCATGGGCTCGTTTTCTGCCGGATTTGATGAAAACTACGACTGGCGCACGCAAGGCATACTCAGGGAATCGAGGGGCAGCTGGGGGCGTCGACACTATTTTTTGGCTGCAAAAGGCCCACTGCCAGCCTCTATAATCTTTCTCTTCTTCCTTCTTTTTGGCTAGGTCCACCACGTGCAATGCATGCAAAAAAAATTCTCTCTCCCGCATGCCTGTCGCCCCTTCTCCTCCATGCTCCACTAGCCCTTCCTTGACCACCCCACCGCCCCGCAACCGCTGTGCCCACCACCCTAGGGCCCATCCCCATGTCGCCGCCGCGGAGGAGAAGGTCACGGGCTCCAGCTCGACAGAGGTGGCGGTGGTGTCGTTGCCGTTCGCGGTGGGGCGGGCGGCTACGTGTCCTGCGGCGAGTGGGTGTACGATGAGGCGGCACGGCCGCTTTACCAGGATGAGGAGTGTGATACGTCTCCAACGTATCTATAATTTTTGATTGCTTCATGCTATATTATCTACTGTTTTGGACATTATTGGGCTTTATTATCCATTTTTATATTATTTTTGGGACTAACCTATTAACCGGAGGCCCAGCCTAGAATTATTATTATTTTTGCCTATTTTAGGGTTTCGAAGAAAAGGAATATCAAATGGAGTCCAAACGGAATGAAACCTTCGGGAACGTGATTTTCTCAACGAACAAGACCTAGGAGACTTGGACCCTACATCAAGAAACAAAGGAGGAGGCCACGAGGTAGGGGGCGCAGCTACCCCCCAGGCGCGCCCTCCACCCTCGTGGGCCCCCTGTTGCTCCACCGGCGTACTCCTTCCTCCTATATATACCTACGTACCCCCAAACGATCAGATACAGAGCCAAAACCCTAATTCCACCGCCGCAACTTTCTGTATCCACGAGATCCCATCTTGGGGCCCTGTTCCGGAGCTCCGCCGGAGGGGGCATCGATCACGAAGGGCTTCTACATCATCACCATAGCCCCTCCAATGAAGTGTGAGTAGTTTACCTCAGACCTACGGGTCCATAGTTATTAGCTAGATGGCTTCTTCTCTCTTTTTGGATCTCAATACAATGTTCTCCCCCTCTCTTGTGGAGATCTATTCATGTAATCTTCTTTTGCGGTGTGTTTGTTGAAACCGATGAATTGTGGGTTTATGATCAAGTCTATCTATGAACAATATGTGAATCTTCTCTGAATTCTTTTATGTATGATTGGTTATCTTTGCAAGTCTCTTCGAATTATCAGTTTGGTTTGGCCTACTAGATTGATCTTTCTTGCAATGGGAGAAGTGCTTAGCTTTGGGTTCAATCTTGCGGTGTCCTTTTCCAGTGACAGTAGGGGCAGCAAGGCACGTATTGTATTGTTGCCACCAAGGATAACAAGATGGGGTTTTCATCATATTGCATGAGTTTATCCCTCTACATCATGTCATCTTGCTTAAGGCATTACTTTGTTTTCATTAACTTAATACTCTAGATGCATGCTGGATAGCGGTCGATGAGTGGAGTAATAGTAGTAGATGCAGGCAGGAGTCGGTCTACTTGTCTTGGACGTGATGCCTATATACATGATCATACCTAGATATTCTCATAACTATGCTCAATTCTGTCAATTGCTCAATAGTAATTCGTTCACCCACAGAATACCTATGCTCTTGAGAGAAGCCACTTGTGAAACCTATGGCCCCCGGGTCTATCTTCATCATATTAATCTTCCAATACTTAGTAATTTCCTTTGCTTTTATTTTACTTTGCATCTTTATCATAAAAATACCAAAAATATTATCTTATCATATCTATCAGATCTCACTCTCGTAAGTGGCCGTGTTGGGATTGACAACCCCTTATCGTGTTGGTTGCGAGGATTTATTTGGTTTGTGCAGGTGCGAGGGACTCGCGCGTAGCCTCCTACTGGATTGATACCTTGGTTCTCAAAAACCGAGGGAAATACTTACGCTACTTTGCTGCATCATCCCTTCCTCTTTGGGGAAAACCAATGCAGTGCTCAAGAGGTAGCAAGAAGGATTTCTAGCGCCGTTGCCGGGGAGTCTACGCAAAAGTCAATATACCAAGTACCCATCACAATCCTTATCTCCTGCATTACATTATTTGTCATTTGCCTCTTGTTTTCCTCTCCCCCACTTCACCCTTGCCATTTTATTCGCCCTCTCTCTCTATCCTCCCTCTCTTTCTCTATTTGCCTCCTTTTGCCCACTTGCTTTTTGTTTGCTTGTGTGTTGGATTGCTTGCTTGTCATGATGGCTCAAGATGATACTAAATTGTGTGACTTTACCAATACCAACAACAATGATTTTATTAGCGCTCTGATTGCTCCTCTTACCGATGCTGAATCTTGTGAAATTAATACTGCTTTGCTGAATCTTGTCATGAAAGATCCGTTTTCCGGCCTTCCTAGTGAAGATGCCGCTACCCATCTAAATAGCTTCGTTGATTTGTGTGATATGCAAAAGAAGAAAGATGTGGATAACGATATTGTTAAATTGAAGCTATTTACTTTTTCACTTAGAGATCGTGCTAAAGCTTGGTTTCGTCTTTGCCTAAAAATAGTATTGATTCATGGAATAAGTGCAAAGATGCTTTTATCTCTAAATATTTTCCTCCTGCTAAGATCATCTCCCTTTGAAATGATATTATGAATTTTAAGCTACTTGATCATGAACATGTTGCACAAGCTTGGGAGAGGATGAAATTAATGATACGTAATTATCCTACTCATGGTTTGAATTTGTGGATGATTATACAAAATTTTTATGCCGGATTGAATTTTGCTTCTAGAAATCTTTTAGATTCGGCCACAGGAGGCACTTTTATGGAAATCACTTTAGGAGAAGCTACTAAAATCCTAGATAATATTATGGTTAATTATTCTCAATGGCATACTGAAAGATCTACTAATAAAAAGGTGTATGCGATAGAAGAAATTAATGTTTTGAGTGGAAAGATGGATGAACTTATGAAATTATTTGCTAGTAAGAATGTTTCTTCTGATCCTAATGATATGCGCTTGTCTACTTTGATTGAGAATAATAATAAATTTATGGATGTGAATTTTGTTGGTAGGAACAATTTTGGTAACAACGCATATAGAGGAAATTTTAATCCTAGGCCTTATCCTAGTAATCCCCCGAATAATTATGGTAATTCCTACAACAATTCTTATGGAAATTATAATAAGATGCCCTCTGATTTTGAATCTAATATTAAAGAATTTATTACTTTGGAAAAGAATTTCAATGCTTTGATTGAAGAAAAATTGCTTAAGATTGATGAGTTGGCTAGGAACGTTGATAGAATTTCTCTTGATGTTGATTCTTTGAAACTTAGATCTATTCCACCTAAGCATGATATCAATGAATCTCTCAAAGCCATGAGAATTTCCATTGATGAGTGCAAAGAAAGAACCGCTAGGATGCGTGCTAAGAAAGATGCCTTTATAAGAGCGTGTTTTTCTAGTTCCTATGAAAATAAATATGAAGATCTAAAAGTTATTGATATGTCACCTATTAAATCTTTGTTTTGCAATATGAATCTTAATAATGATGGGACTGAATATGATCCACCTTTACCTAGAAGACGTTTCAAGAATTTGGAGTTTTTAGATCTTGATGCTAAAATTGATAAAAGTGGGATCGAAGAAATTAAAACCCTAGATGTTGCTAATCCCATTATTTTGGATTTCAAGGAATTTAATTATGAAAATTTCTCTTTGATTGATTGTATTTCCTTGTTGCAATCTGTGCTAAATTCTCCTCACGCTTATAGTCAAAATAAAGCGTTCACCGAACATATCGTTGATGCCTTGATGCAATCTTATGAAGAAAAACTTGAATTGGAAGTTTCTATCCCTAGAAAACTTTATGATGGGTGGGAACCAACTATTAAAATTAAGATTAAAGAACATGAGTTCTATGCTTTATGTGATTTTGGTGCTAGTGTTTCCACGATTCCAAAGACTTTGTGTGATTTGTTAGGTTTTCGTGATTTTGATGATTTCTCTCTAAACTTGCACCTTGCGGATTCCACTATTAAGAAACCTATGGGAAGAATTAATGATGTTCTTATTGTTGCAAATAGGAATTATGTGCCCATAGATTTTATTGTTCTTGACATAGATTGCAATCCTTCATGTCCTATTATTCTTGGTAGACCTTTCCTTAGAACGATTGGTGCAATTATTGATATGAAGGAAGGAAATATTAGATTCCAATTTCCGTTAAGGAAAGGCATGTAACACTTTCCTAGAAAGAAAATTAAATTACCTTATGAATATATTATGAGATCCACTTATGGATTACCTACCAAAGATGGCAATACCTAGATCTATCCTTGCTTTTTATGCCTAGCTAGGGGCGTTAAACGATAGCGCTTGTTGGGAGGCAACCCAATTTTGTTTTTATTCCTTGATTTTTGCTCCTGTTTAGTAATAAATAATTTATCTAGCATCTGTTTAGGTTGTTTTTTGTGTTTATTTAGTGTTTGTGCCAAGTAGAACCGTTGGGAAGACTTGGGGAAAGTCTTGTTAATTTTGCTGTAAAAAACATAAACTTTAGCGCTCACGAGAACTGCTGCCATTTTTATTTAGAAAGCGCTATTTAGTTAATTATTTTTGCAGATGATTAATATATAAATTCCTCACGTACAGAAATTTATTTTAGAATTTTTGGGGTTCCAGATCTTGCGCTAGCTACAGATTACTACAGATTGTTCTGTTTTTGACAGATTCTGTTTTTGTGTGTTGTTTGCTTATTTTGATGAATCTATGGCTAGTAAAATAGTTCATAAACCATAGAGAAGTTGTAATACAGTAGGTTTAACACCAATATAAATAAAGAATGAGTTCATTACAGTACCTTGAAGTGGTCTTTTGTTTTCTTTCGCTAACGGAGCTCACGAGATTTTCTACTCTAAGTTTTGAGTTGTGAAGTTTTCAAGTTTTGGGTAAAGATTTGATGGATTATGGAACAAGGAGTGGCAAGAGCCTAAGCTTGGGGATGCCCATGGCACCCCCAAGATAATCTAAGGACACCTAAAAGCCAAAGCTTGGGGATGCCCCGGAAGGCATCCCCTCTTTTCGTCTACTTCTATCGGTAACTTCACTTGGAGCTATATTTTTATTCACCACATGATATGTGTTTTGCTTGGAGCGTCTTGTATGATTTGAGTATTTGATTTTTAGTTTATCACAATCATACTTGCTGTACACACCTTTTGAGAGAGCCATACATGATTTGGAATTTGTTAGAATACTCTATGTGCTTCGCTTATATCATTTGAGTTATATAGTTTTGCTCTAGTACTTCACTTATATCTTTTAGAGCACGGTGGTGGATTTGTTTTATAGAAACTATTGATCTCTCATGCTTCACTTAAATTATTTTGGGAGTCTTAAATAGCATGGTAATTTGCTTAAATAATCCTAATATGCTTGGTATTCAAGAATAAAAAAACTTTCTTATGAGTGTGTTGAATGCTATGAGAAGTTTGATGCATGATAATTGTTTTGAGATATGAAGATGGTGATATTAAAGTTATGCTAGTTGAGTAGTTGTGAATTTCAGAAATACTTGTGTTAAGGTTTGTGATTCCCGTAGCATGCACGTATGGTGAACCGTTATGTGATGAAGTCGGAGCATGATTTATTTTTTAATTGTCTTCCTTATGAGTGGCAGTCGGGGACGAGCGATGGTCTTTTCCTAACAATCTATCCCCCTAGGAGCATGCGCCTAATACTTTGCTTTGATAACTTGTAGATTTTCGCAATAAGTATATGAGTTCTTTATGACTAATGTTGAGTCCATGGATTATACGCACTTTTCTTCCTTCCACCATTGCTAGCCTCTCTAATACCACGCACCTTTCGCCGGTATCACACACCCACCATATACCTTCCTCAAAACAGCCACCATACCTACATACTATGACATTTCCATAGCCATTCCGAGATATATTGCCATGCTACTTTCCACCATTCCGTTTATTATGACACACTCCATCATTGTCATATTGCTTAGCATGATCATGTAGTTGACATCGTATTTGTGGCCAAGCCACCATTCATAATTCTTTCATACATGTCACTGTTCATTCATAGCATATCCCGGTACACCGCCGGAGGCATTCATATAGAGTCATATTTTGTTCTAAGTATCGAGTTGTAATTGTTGAGTTGTAAGAAAATAAAAGTGTGATGATCATCATTATTAGAGCATTGTCCCAGTGAGGAAAGGATGATGGAGACTATGATTCCCCCACAAGTCGGGATGAGACTCCGGACGAAAAAAAGAGGCCATAAAAAAAGAGAAAAGGCCCAAATAAAAAAATGAGAGAAAAAGAGACAAGGGACAATGTTACTATCCTTTTACCACACTTGTGCTTCAAATTAGCACCATGATATTCATGATAGAGAGTCTCCTATGTTATCCCTTTCATATACTAGTGGGAATTTTTCATTATAGAACTTGGCTTGTATATTCCAATGATGGGCTTCCTCAAAATGCCCTAGGTCTTCATGAGCAAGCAAGTTGGATGCACACCCACTTAGTTTCTTTTGTTGAGCTTTAGGAGAAGCTACTAAACTCCTAGATAGTATTATGGTTAATTATTCTCAATGGCATACTGAAAGATCTACTAATAAAAAGGTGCATGCGATAGAAGAAATTAATGTTTTGAGTGGAAAGATGGATGAACTTATGAAATTATTTGCTAGTAAGAATGTTTCTTCTGATCCTAATGATATGCCCTTGTCTACTTTGATTGATAATAATAATGAATTTATGGATGTGAATTTTGTTGGTAGGAACAACTTTGGTAACAACGCGTATAGAGGAAATTTTAATCCCTTATCCTAGTAATCCCTCTAATAATTATGGTAATTCCTACAATAATTCTTATGGAAATTGTAATAAGATGCCCTCTGATTTTGAATCTAATATTAAAGAATTTATTACTTCGGAAAAGAATTTCAATGCTTTGATTGAAGAAAAATTGCTTACGATTGATGAGTTGGCTAGGAACGTTGATAGAATTTCTCTTGATGTTGATTCTTTGAAACTTAGATCTATTCCACCTAAGCATGATATCAATGACTCTCTCAAATCCATGAGAATTTCCATTGATGAGTGCAAAGAAAGAACCGCTAGGATGCGTGCTAAGAAAGATGCCTTTATAAGAGCGTATTCTTCTAGTTCCTATGAAAATAAAGATGAAGATCTAAAAGTTATTGATGTGTCCCCTATTAAATCTTTGTTTTGCAATATGAATCTTAATAATGATGGGACTGAATATGATCCACCTTTACCTAGAAGACGTTCCAAGAATTCGGAGTTTTTAGATCTTGATGCTAAAAATGATAAAAGTGGGATCAAAGAAATTAAAACCCTAGATGTTGCTAAACTCACTATTTTGGATTTCAAGGAATTTAATTATGAAAATTGCTCTTTGACTGATTGTATTTCCTTGTTGCAGTCCGTGCTAAATTCTCCTCATGCTTATAGTCAAAATAAAGTGTTCACTAACCATATCGTTGATGCCTTGATGCAATCTTATGAAGAAAAACTTGAATTGGAAGTTTCTATCCCTAGAAAACTTTATGATGAGTGGGAACCAACTATTAAAATTAAGATTAAAGAACATGAGTTCTATGCTTTATGTGATTTTGGTGTTAGTGTTTCCACGATTCCAAAGACTTTGTGTGATTTGTTAGGTTTCCATGATTTTGATGATTGCTCTCTAAACTTGCACCTTGCGGATTCCACTATTAAGAAACCTATGGGAAGAATTAATGATGTTCTTATTGTTGCAAATAGGAATTATGTGCCCGTAGATTTTATTGTTCTTGACATAGATTGCAATCCTTCATGTCCTATTATTCTTGGTAGACCTTTCCTTAGAACGATTAGTGCAATTATTGATATGAAGGAAGGAAATATTATATTCCAATTTCCATTAAGGAAAGTGTCGTGGTGGGTGCACGACAGATGCCAAGGGATGGCTAAAGAGAGGAGGAGGCTCAAGGGCGCTGGTGGGCTCCAGAGGCGAGGTTGGCATGAGCGGGCGTGGGACGCCGGACATACCCAGGTTCAGGGCTCTCCGGAGAGATAACACCCCTAGTCCTGCTGAGTGTTGTTGGATGATCGATAGTACAATGTCACTCCTGGAGTTGTACAGAAGAGGAAGGAAACTGGCCAAGGCTTAGGAAGTTCCCTCTCCTTGGGTGTTACTAACTTGGCGAGTGTGATGGAATGAGTTCTCTGGTGTGTCTATATCTCTCCTCTCTCTCTCTCTGCATGAGGGCTCCTGGGGGGTTTAATAGGTCAACCCCCCAGGGGTACAATGGTAATGTTGCAAGTTGGTGGGTCCATAGTGTCGGCGTCCGGGGACCCGGCCTGGGTCCCGCTGAGGGCTTGTGGTTCGCCGGGTTCCCCTAGGTGCGGGCCCCGTGTGCCTAGGGGGACTGTGCGCTGTCTTGTCAATCGTCAGGGCGTGGCTGAGTCGAGTCGTGTATAGTGCTCTCCGTCAAGTCGCCGCTTGCTATTGTCAGCGGCGGGGGCGGGGGCACTGTAGCCATGCCGGCCTTGGTCAGCGGGTAGGTGAGGAGCACTGTTGCTATGTACCAGCTAACCAGAGGCATGGGCGGGGCACTGTCGCCTCGGTCATCATTGATTGAAGCCTTGTCCCATCGCACGGCCTGGATGAGACGGGTGCTGACCCACGGTTGGATTGTGTAGCACGCCACGGGTGGTGCTGTCTTGTCGAGGAAGCTTTGGTCGTGCCGGGTTCGGTTGTCTTGCGCTAGTTGTTGAGGCCGAGTCGACGTGTCTTGCCGGGTCGGCTAGTCTGGCCGGCTTGCGGGGCTTGGCCGGGTCGAGCGATCCGGCCAAGCGTGTGTCGGTATTGTGGGGCAGTGCTGACCCCGTTGTTTTTTTAAGAAGATCCGAGTTCCATTGCCTGCCCGGGGTCCATCCCCCGACAGTAGTCCCCGAAGCTGTGAAGGTCCGCCATCTTCGGATGAGTGGGCCTTCGCAGTTTCCCCTTTAGCAAGGTAGATTCTGCGAGCGCCGGGTCCGGCAACACCCATTGTGTGCCGGCTTTCTCGGAAACCAGATCGCGGCATCCCGACCGCAGCGGGGACCGAGAAGTTCACCGAATCTTTGGGCAATCCCTTGGGTTTCGCGCGGTCGCCAGGTGGTGCTCGGAAGCCGGAGGGGCCTGACAGACCACGCACGTGACGGGACCGGGCGACGGGCTGGGGCCCACCACCGCGCGCCCTTGGCCCAAGTGCGCGGATTTATTGCGGCGTCCGGGGGCCAGTTGCTCTTCCCCGGGCAGTTACTGTGCGTGTACGTGCGCACTTATTGTGGGATAGTGGAACGGGTGCGTGCAGACGATCCCACCTCCCCACGTTCAAACCGAGGGTTATAAATTGGGGGGCAAAGGGGGCGGCGAACTTCATTCTCGCTCGCGCCCGCCTGTCCCCCTGCTCCCACTCTGCCTCTTGCAACCAACGCACTACGGCACCCGCTGCTCGAGCAGAACTCCTTCTCCGTCCGTTTTCCTTCTTCCTTCGATCATGTCACTGCCATCGGGCTCCTGGATGGGCTCGAACGTCACCTCCGAGGACAACACCCGCCTCCGGGTGTCGTGGCGCCTGCCGCAGGAGATGGACGTCAGCATCCGCCTACCGTGGGGCGAGCAGAGGCCTCAGCCCAAGGGGCAGGAGCGCGTGGTCTTCCTCATACATTTTGAGCACGGATTCGGGTTGCCGGTGAGCACCTTCTTCCTTGTGTTCTTGGAGTTCTTCGGGCTCCAGCCGCATCATCTTGGCGCCGGCGCCATCGTCCAGCTCTCCGGCTTCGTCACCCTCTGTGAGGGGTACCTGGGGGGTCGAGCCTACGATCGACCTCTCGGAGCACTTCTTCTCCTTCAAGCAGCAGGGCCCGTCGGCCGGGGAGTTCGCCGACTGCGGCGCCCCGTCATCTCGAAGCGGTCGGGGGAGGACTTCCCTAAGATCCCACTGGAGGATTCTGCCAAGAAGTGGCAGAACTCCTTCTTCTACGTGTGCAACCTTGGCGTTGACCACATCAATCTTCCGGCCTTCGCCATCGCACGGCCGCAGGCGAAGACCAACTGGGGCTACCCGCCCCGGTGCCTGTCACAGGAGATCATCAATCTCTGCGAGCGGGTGACAGTGATGAGGATGCAGGAGGGGCTCACCAGCACCGACCTCCTCGCCGCGTTGATCAAGTGCCAGGTTCTTCCGCTTCAGGGGCGCTCCTGCCTCATCGGCGAGATGGTCGGCCTTCAAGACCCTAACCGCATGGGGTCGATGCGGCTATTCGCGGCGCAGGTCGCGCGCGGAGTGAACGATATCTCCAAGGCCAACCTTGGGGAGGACTAGGAGTTCGGCAAGGCGCCGTACAGCCGGTTGAACCCAGCGCCGCAGGTGAGCGTCTGGTCTTCTTATTTTGCCGCCGTGCACCTTATCGTCCATCCTGACGCGACGCGGGTGGTACTTCTGAACATGATTTGGCATCCTTACGCGTGGGCCTCATCGCAGGTGGCGCCGGTGGTGCCAGAGGAGCCCGCGGCTCGAGGCGGGGAGGAGGAGGCCGAGTCCGACGCCGGCGCTGGGCGTCGTACGGGTAAGTCTCATGTGTCTTGAACTGCTGATCGCGGCTCGGAACGGTCAATGCTGACTCCAGTTGTTGGTGTAGCGGCGTTGGGCGGGGGAGGTGGCGACGCGGGCGGAGCCGGATCCTCGCATGGGGCGGCGCCGAGCCGCCCGCATGGGAAAGATAGCGTCGCGCTGCGGCCCCAGGCCCCGAAGCGCGCGGCGGACCCAGCCGGGGCCGGGAGGCCGGCCAAGAGGAAGCGCGACAGCGGGCACGGGGGGCCAACCCCGGTCCCGGTCTTGGCAGGGTAAGCCTCATCTCTTGTTTGCGCTTGGCTTTTCTTTTCTTGAGCTAGTCTTGTTTCTTTTCTTCTTATTCCATCTTCTTTTTCAGGTCGCCAATCGCGCTGGCGAGGGCGGCGGCGGAAGCCGCGGCCGCCGAAGGGGCCGAGTTCCGCAGGAGCCGATCCGACCTCGCCGACCAGGCCGAGGTGGAGGAACAGGCCGACTCGGACCTCGGCCTGGATCCAAACGACGCCGAAGCCGTGGCCTGGCGGGACAGGAACCGGGCCGAGGCGGAGCTGAAGGCGATGTCGGTCCGCGCTTGGACCGACACGGAGCCGGCCTGGCGCGAGATGCCGGAGGGCACGGTGGTGGCGGCAACGGTCATTGAGCCGTCGCAGGTGAGGGAGCACAGCCGTGGAGGCCGGGCTGCGGTGGTGACCCCCGACCGGGCGGTCGTGGAAGTGGCGGACGACTCCCCGCCGCGGGCCAACGTGGTCGAGCGGGCGGGGACCGATGGTGGTGGAGGCGGCGCCATTCCGGAGGAGACGCCGCGGGCGATGGTGCCGGAGGCCACCCCGGCAGCTAGGCCGGAGCCGGTGATGCAGGGCATCCCGGCGTCTGGGTTAGAGATGGCGACACAGGGCGTGCCGGCGTCCGGGTCGTCGTCGGTGCCGGGAGGGGCATCGGAGGAGGTGCTGGCCGCGTCGCAAGCGGCCAGCAAGGGCGCCGAGCTGCCGTGCCGTAGCCGGCGCGGAGCGGGAGTGCCGTTGTCTTCGGGCCCGAGGCCCAGGAGGAGGCGGCGATGCACGCCGTCAGCTGCCGCCTGCGAGGCCGGACGGAATGGCTCGAGGCCGAGGTGGAGCGGACGCGCGACCTGGAGTGCACCGTTTTGGTAAGCTTTCTTGTAATTTCTTCTTTGTAGGGGCGCGCCAGCGCACCCACTTGGTGTTGCCCCCGAGGTTCGGTCCAACTACGTAGTAGTTGGGTCGAATCTTTGGAGTGTTGGCCTTGTTCCGACTTCTGCTTCTTTCAGCATCATGACGCTTTTCGGGTCGCCGCCTTCAATCGTCTCTTGGGCAAGCATCGGGAGCTCAAGGAGCAGCTTGCCGCCAAGGAGGAGGAGCTCCGCGTTGCCGCAGGTACTTCTTGTGCTTTTTTCTAGTGGGGGCGCGCTAGCGCACCCACTAGGTGTAGCCCCCGAGATTCGGGCCAACTATGTAGTAGTTGGGCCAAATCTTAAGTCTTAGTTTTATCTCTTCTTCTGCCGAGTCCTTCTTCTTCACAGCCGAGGTGTTGTCCTGGCGGACTCGTCTGCTCCGGGCTGGTCATCACTACGACCGGCTCGTCGCCGACACCGGCCGTCTTGGCGTTGAGGCGGCGCAGGCAAGGGCGGAAGCGGCCGCGGCTCGGCGGTCTCTCGACGAGGCCAGCCGGCTGCATGAGCAGCTGGCGGGTGAGAAGAGCAGCCTCGAGGCCTAGGTGGAGCTCCTCAAGGCGGAGGCCACCAAGGTGGCAGAGGCGCAGTGGGCCCTGGTGGAGGCGGACCAGTAGCGCGGCCAGCTGGCCGACAACAAGGGCCGGCTCCAGGCCAAGGTGGACCGCCTGTGGGAGCAGGTTGCCACTGCTGAGGGGGCTCGTCAAGACAAGGCCTGTCGCCGCGAGGCGGCCGAGGACAAGGGCGCCGAGCTGAAGGTGGCCCTTGCCATGGCGGCCGATCTAGAGAAGGCGCTCAGGGAGCGTGATCGCGCCATCGAACGGGAGCGGCGCGGTACGTTGCTTGAAGCGCAGCACCTGGAAGAGACCTTCTCCAGTAAGTGCTTTTTTCTTGTTGTTCGCCGGGTCGAGATCCGGCTTTTCTTCCTTGTCGTTCTTTTTCTAACTTGCTTCTTCTTTTGCGGCAGGTGATACGTCTCCAACGTATCTACTTTTCCAAACACTTCTTCCCTTGTTTTGGACTCTAACTTGCATGATTTGAATGGAACTAACCCGGACTGACGCTGTTTTCAGCAGAACTACCATGGTGTTATTTATGTGCAGGAGCAAACGTTCTCAGAATGACCTGAAACTTCACGGAGACACTTTTCAGAAAATAAGAAAAAATACCTGCCAAAGATGAAGGCCAGGGGGCCCACCACCTTGCCACGAGGGTGGGGGCGCGCCCCCTACCTCGTGGGCCCCCTGTTGCCTCTCCGACTCTAACTCCACCTCCATATATTGATTTTCGATGAGAAAAAAATCAGGGAGAAGAAATCATCTTGTTTTACGATATAGAGCCGCCGCCAAGCCCTAAAACCTCTCGGGAGGGCTGATCTGGAGTCCGTTCGGGGCTCCGGAGAGGGGAATCCGTCGCCATCGCCATCATCAACCATCCTCCATCACCAATTTCATGATGCTCACCGCCGTGCGTGAGTAATTCCATCGTAGGCTTGCTGAATGGTGATGGTTTGGATGGGATCTATCATGTAATCGAGTTAGTTTTGTTAGGGTTTGATCCCTAGTGTCCACTATGTTCTGAGATTGATGTTGCTATGACTTTGCTATGCTTAATGCTTGTCACTAGGGCCCGAGTGCCATGATTTTAGATCTGAACCTATTATGTTTTTATCAATATATGAGTGGTCTTGATCCTATCTTTCAAGTCTATAGTCACCTATTATGTGTTATGATCCGTTAACCCCGAAGTGACAATAATCGGGATACTTACCGGTGATGACCGTAGTTTGAGGAGTTCATGTATTCACTATGTGTTAATGCTTTGTTCCGGTTCTCTATTAAAAGGAGGCCTTAATATCCCTTAGTTTTCGTAAGGACCCCGTTGCCACGGGAGGGTAGGACAAAAGATGTCATGCAAGTTCTTTTCCATAAGCACGTATGACTATGTTCGGAATACATGCCTACATTATATCAATGAACTGGAGCTAGTTCTGTGTCACCCTAGGTTATGACTGTTACATGATGAACCGCATCCGGCATAATTCTCCATCATTGATCCATTGCCTACGAGCTTTCCGTATATTGTGCTTCGCTTATTTACTTTTCCATTGCTATTGCTATCATCACTACAAAATACAAAAAACATTGCTTTTACTACGGTTACCTTTTTGCTACCGTTATCACCACTATCATATTACTTTGCTACTAAACACTTTGCTGCAGATGTTAAGTTTCCAGGTGTGGTTGAATTGAAAACTCAGCTGCTAATACTTGAGAATATTCTTTGGCTCCCCTTGTGTCGAATCAATAAATTTGGGTTGAATACTCTACCCTGGAAAACTGTTGTGATCCCCTATACTTGTGGGTTATCAAGACTATTTTCTGGCGCCGTTGTCGGGAGCATAGCTCTATTCTTTGAGTCACTTGGGATATATATCTGCTTATCATTATGAAGAACTTGAGAGATCCAAAAACCAAGATCTATCCCTCAACTACAAGGGGAGGTAAGGAACTGCCATCTAGCTCTGCACTTGATTCACCTTCTGTTATGAGTAAGTTTTCGACACCTACACCTGCTTCTACTATTCGTTCTGATATGTCGCATGTTATTGATGATGCCACTTCTGCTATGCATGATACTTATGATGAAACTACCTCTATGCCTGATACTACTATGCCACTTAGTGATTTTCTTGATGAACAACTTGCTAGGTCTAGAGAAATTGAAAATAATGAATCTGATGATACTGATGAAAGTGATGATGAAGAACCACTTGCTATTCCTAAGGGTTATGTATTTGATCAAGATGCTTCTTTAGCCATTCTAGCTTGCAAAAATAGAACTGAACTTAAAAAATTATTAGCTAAGTGGAGTAAGCAATCCCTAAATGATAGAATGAAACCTGACCCTGCTTTGGCTAGTTCACCTATCTTTGTTACTGATAAGGATTATGAATTCTCTGTTGATCCTGATATAATTACTTTGGTTGAATCTGATCCTTTTCATGGTTATGAATTTGAAACTGTTGTGGCACATCTTACTAAATTGAATGAAATAGCTACCCTGTTCACTAAAGATGAGAGAACTCGCTACTTCTATATCCTTAAATATTTCCGTTCTCATTAAAGGGTGATGCTAAGATATGGTTTAATTCTCTTGATCATGGTTGTGTGCGTAGTCCCCAGGATATGATTTATTACTTCTCTGCCAAATATTTCCCTGCTCATAAGAAACAAGCTGCTTTAAGGGATATATATAATTTTGTGCAAATTGAAGAAGAGAGTCTCCCACAAGCTTGGGGGAGGCTTCTCCAATTACTTAATGCTTTGCCTGATCATCCTCTTAAGAAAAATGAAATACTTGATATCTTTTATAATGGACTAACCGATGCCTCCAGAGATTACCTGGATATTTGTAATGGTTCTGTTTTCAGGGAAAGAACACCAGATGAAGCTGAAATTCTATTGAATAATATGCTAACAAATGAAAATAATTGGACACCTCCGGAGCCAATTCCTGAGCCTATTCCTAAACCAACTCCGAAGAAGAGGGGTATTCTATTTCTCAGTCCTGAAGATATGCAAGAGGTAAAGAAATCTATGAAAGAAAAGGGTATTAAAGCTGAAGATGTTAAGCATTTACCTCCCATTGAAGAAATACACGGTCTTAATTTACCGCCTGCTGAAGAAACATATAATCCAAATCCTTGACCTATTGAAGAAACTCATGGTCTTGATAACCCGACACAGATAGTAAAGGTAAATTCTCTCTATAGATATGATAAAGCTGTAATCCCGTTTACTAAGTTTGCTAGCCCATGCTTAGATGAGTTTGATAAATTTATGGCTAAGCAAGAAGACTTTAATGCTTATTTTGGTAGACAATTAAAATACAATTCAAATATGCTTGGATACTTGGGTGATTATATGGCTAATGTTAAAAGTGAACTTAAACTTATTACTAAACATGCTTCTATGGTTACCACTCAAGTAGAACAAGTACTTAAAGCTCAAAATGATTTTCTCAATGAATTGAATAGTAAAAATAATGATAATGCTGTTAGAGTTATGACTAGAGGTGGTAGAATGACTCAGGAACCTTTGTATCCTGAAGGCCACCCTAAGAGAATTGAGCAAGATTCTCAGAGAAATAATTTAGATGCACCTAGTTCTTCTAAAAAGAAGAAAAAGAAAAATGATAGGACTTTGCATGCTTCTAGTGATCCTACTGTTGAAACACCTGAGAATACAAATGATATTTCTATTTATGATGCTGAAACACAATCTGGAAATGAACCTGAAACTAATGATAATGTTAATAATAATGTTCATGATGATGCCCAACCTAGTAATGATAATGACATAGAAATTGAACCTGCTATTGATCTTGATAACCCACAATCAAAGAATCAACGTTATGATAAGAAAGACTTTGTTGCTAGGAAACATGGTAAAGAAAGAGAGCCTTGGGTTCAGAAACCCATGCCTTTTCCTCCTAAACCATCCAAGAAAAAGGATGATGAGGATTTTGAGTGCTTTGCTGAAAAGATTAGACCTATCTTTTTACGCATGCGATTAACTGATATGCTCAAAACCAATGCTTATGCTAAGTATATGAAAGATATTATTACAAATAAGAGAAAGATACCGGAAGCTGAAATTTCCACCATGCTTGCTAATTATACTTTGTGTCCCACTACTCAGTTTTGCCACTAGAAATTTCAACTGCTCAAAAATGCCATCTCTTCATTAGACACATGCTCAAAAATGCCACTAAACACCATTATTGTTATCTCAAATCTCTTTTGCCATGTTATAATGACATAAATACCTATGAACCAACATGCCAGCTCTCCCTCTATCTCACTACAATAAAGTATGGGGCTCACTTGATCCCAACAGCGTTCTTATTTTCCTATAAAATTATTCGCTTGGTTACTCCTGACAAGTGGGGCCACACATATCATTGTGAGATATAGAGAACTGACATGTGGGTCTAGGCTTATTTTTGTCATAGAACATGGTCAACGGGTTTGACGTAAAAATAACAATGTCTAATGGCATTTTTGAGCAAACCTCTAGCAGAACGATGGCATTTTTGAGATATCTAATGGCATTTTTGAGCAAGCATCTCACGGATTGATGGCATTTTTGAGCAGTTGTAACTTCTAATGGCAAAACTGAGTAGTGGTACATAACTAGTGGCAAAGATGATAAAAACTCATATACTTTTAAGGGTGGAATACCGAAGAAACTTGGAGATCCAGGAGTACCCACTATACCATGCTCCATTAAAAGAAATATGCTAAAACTGCTTTATGTGATCTTGGAGCCGGTGTTAGTGTTATGCCTATCTCTTTATATCGTAGACTTGATTTGAATAAGTTGACACCTACTGAAATATCTTTGCAAATGGCTGATAAATCAACTGCTATACCTGTCGGTATTTGTGAGGATGTGCCTGTGGTAGTTGCAAACATTACTATTTTAACAGACTTTGTTATTCTTGATATTCCCAAGGACGATAGTATGTCTATTATTCTTGGAAGACCCTTTTTGAATACAATAGGGGCTGTTATTGATTGCACTAAAGGCAATGTCACTTTTCATGTTAATGGTAATGAGCATACGGTACACTTTCCGAGGAAACAACCTCAAGTTCATAGTATCAACTCTATTGGAAAAGTTCCTTCAATTATATTTGGAGGTTTTGAGTTTCCCCTTCCTAATGTCAAGAAGAAATATGATATTCTTATTACTGGGGATGTGCATATCCCCGTTGAGGTAACATAGTGTTATTCGAAATTTCTCCGGTTCCATGTTATTCGGAATGAGTTCGTTAACAAGACTTGATCAACCTTGTTAGTGGATTCCTTTTGATGATCATGAGAAGGATGAAACTAGAAGGCACAACCTTTTGTACCCCACTTTTACTTTTTGTTATTTATACTAAATAAAATAAAAATAAATATTTTTCGGTCTGTTATCTGATTATTCGTGCAATATAAAAATACCTCGAAAATAAAAGTTCTCCAAATACCCTGAAAATTAAATATGATTTTTTCTAGAATATTTGAGGATTTATGGAACAAAGAACACACCGGGGGGGGGGGGGGGGGCAGCCACCTTGCCACGAGGGTGGAGGGCGCGCCTACCCCTCTAGGGCGCGCCCCATGCCTCATGGGCCCACGGTGGCCCTCCTCCACTTATTCCTACACCCACACACTTCATCTTCCTCCCCCAAACACGAATATCCAGCTCAAGCACGAGTTCTAGCTCATCTTGCTGCCATTTTCGATCTCCTTGCTCAAAGCACTTCTCACAAAACTGCTTGGGGAGATTGTTCCTTGGTATGTGACTCCTCCATTGGTCCAATTAGTTTTTGTTCTAGTGCTTTATTCATTGCAAATTTTTGCTGCTTAGGTGACCCTATTCTTGAGCTTGCATGTCAAATTTATATGGTCAAAAGTAGTTTTGATGCATGATATAGGCCCTAGGCACTTGTAGGAGTAGTTAGTATCAATATTATTGAGTTTGGTTTACTTTTATTTTGAAGTTACTAAAAAATTTCAGAATTTTTTAGAGGAAGAAAAATGCTTAGGAAAATGTTCCAAGGCGTTTCTTCAAAGAAGCAAGGACCCAGGCTTGCAATGCCGGCTATAAACTTGGTTATAAATGATGTGGCAAGACCATATAGTCAACAGCTGGCTATACTATTAACCATGCTCTTACAACCTCACAAACTATCTTGGGTTTCGTTTTGTAGCTGGCTACTAAAGCAAAATTACTATGCACACGACAAGTTGCCAGACGATTTTCAGACGACGTCATGATCGATGGCTACAACCCACATGAACCCAAGTGATCGATGGCTCCAATAGCTTGTCGTCTACAAATCAGGCACAACCCATCGTTTGTGTAGTCTGCTTCTTTCTTTCTCCTTCAACTAAGAAAGATATAATATTTTAGTCCTTATAGCATGCTTATGTTAACGTTGTACTTGCTCTAACTCCAGCTGGAGATTAATTAGGACACCTACAACACGGGGTGCTAGGTCCAGCATGATGGAGGTGGCGCGGTGGAAGCGAGGCAGATCGACGACGTGGGAACCAAAGCCTTTGAGCTCAAAGACGAACTCCTCCGGGACGAGCCGCGCGGCAGCGCGGAGCAGCGAGTTCAAGCTGCTGGCGGCGTCGGCCCTGTGCTGCTCGGTGACATGCCCGCGCTGCCTGGGCACGCGGATGTCAAGGAGGGAAACCGTGGGCGGGGGCCCGGGGACGCGGCCGAGTGCCGCTTCCAGCGAGGGGAGCGCGACGTCGCGGAAGGCGATCCGGCAGAGGCGGGCCCAGAGGCCACGCCACCGGCGGGAGAGGACGCCTGTGCGCGCGGCGGCGCCGGCGCAGGGGAGGCGGGCGAGCACGAGGAGGAGCAGGTCGTCGAGGAGCGCGCTGATGAGGCCCGGTCCGCCGCCGCCTGGAACTAGCAGCCGGGGGGAACGCCAGCGAGGCCCCCATCGCAACTGCATCTGGTAGCTCTGGAAAACCCCCACCTTTCCCCTCCCACCTGGTAGGCAGTAGCTAGTACATTACTTGTGCTACCAGGATCCCCTCGTTTTTGTTTGCATTTGATCTTTTTTTCTTCTCACGGAGTACTACAAATGTTACTCCCTCCGTTCCAAATTACTCGTCGCAGAAATGAATGTATCTAGAACTAAAAAACATTTAAATACATCCATTTCTGTGACGAGTAATCGTTCTAGATACATCCATTTCTGCGACGAGTAATTCGGAACGGTGGGAGTACTTTTCAGGGTCAAACAAGGAAGTTCGGAATTTGGAGGGTCAAATAAGGTGGTCGTTATTTACCGTTGTCAAATGAGGAATTTTCTTAAGTACAAAGCGCCGTCACCATACACCCCGCTGAATGGCCTCCGTCTTCCAATCGGATGTAGCTTCAGTATCGTAATGTTAATTGTCTTTTGGTGCATATGACATGTGGGCCAACCATCAATTGGGGGACGATGTCGGTGGCTATAAAGGGGAAATGTGAGGGGTGGCGAGGTCATCCTATAGGGCTAGGTTTTGTGGTCGATCGTGTTCCGAAGCGTGTGAATGTGAGAAGAGGTCGACGTGCACGCTCAGCTCGTGTGAGGCTAAGAGCATGGTTAATAGTAACAGAGCCAACAATCGGCTATAAGGAGCTGCCATATCATTTAGGTACATTTTAATGTGTACTACTTTATAAATAGTTGGTCCATCTCAGAGCAAGTATAAAAGGATGACCTAGGCGGGCTGTAAGCCTTTAAATATTATATTTTGAATGAGTTGGAGGAGAGAGAGGATGAAATAGAAGAGTGAAATTGATGTGCACACGACATGCAATGCCCGCTGTGCAGCCGACACAAGCTCTACACCGTCAGATTGCCCAGTATCAATTTTACAAACGGCCTGATGGGACACATCGGCTGCATATCGACTGGAACCGTCGGCTGTATAGCAACGCTGATAGAAGAGAAGCAGGTTACTGATTAACACCCGGCTGCAACACGTGCTCCTAGGCATGTTGTGAGAGAGGGATGTGGGCCATATATAATAAAAGTAGTATATATATTTACATGCAACTATTAATTGTACTTGCCGGCTATAAACTTGGTTATAAATGATGTGGCAAGACCATATAGTCAACAGCTGGCTATACTATTAACCATGCTCTTACAACCTCACACACTGTCTTGGGTCTCGTTTTGTAGCTGGCTACTAAAGCAAAATTACCATGCACACGACAAGTTGCCGGACGATTTTCAGACGACGTCATGATCGACGGCTACGGCCCACATGAACCCAAGTAATCGATGGCTCCAATAGCTTGTCGTCTACAAATCAGGCACAACCCATCGTTCTGCTTCTTTCTTTCTCCTTTAACTAAGAAAGATATAATATTTTAATCCTTATAGCATACTTATGTTAACGTTGTACTTGCGCTAACTTCAGCTGGAGATTAATTAGGACACCTACAACACGGGGTGCTAGGACCAAGGAGTAGGCGCTAGGATTAATATCCTCCCCGATATTCAGCTAAACCAACAACTCATAGTATTTAACTCGGGAGGGCGGGAGGTGATCGCTCAGCTTTTTCTTTTTCTTTTTTCCTTACTGCACGAGTTAGAGCGGTAAGAACATCTCTTGCCGAGCCCCCAAGACGGCCTTAGGAGCCTTTTTTTAGCACCGACAATCAAAAAGCGTCACAGCCGCACCCCATGGGCTCCTTTTCTGCCGGATTTGATGAAAACTACGACTGGCGCACGCAAGGCATACTCAGGGAATCAAGGGGCAGCTGGGGGCGCCGACACTATTTTTTGGCTGCAAAAGGCCCACTGCCAGCCTCTATAATATTTCTCTTCTTCCTTTTTTTGGCTAGGCCCACCACGTGCAATGCATGCAAAAAAATTCTCTCTCCCGCATGCCTGTCGCCCCTTCTCCTCCATGCTCCACCAGCCCTTCCTTGACCACCCCACTGCCCCGCCACCGCTGCGCCCACCACCCTAGGGCCCATCCCCATGTCGCCGCCGCGGAGGAGAAGGTCACGGGCTCCCGCTCGACAGAGGTGGCGGTGGTGTCGCTGCCGTTCGCGGTGGGGCGGGCAGCGACGTGTCCTGCGGCGAGTGGGTGTACGATGAGGCGGCACGGCCGCTTTACCAAGATGAGGAGTGTGATACGTCTCCAACGTATCTATAATTTTGATTGCTCCATGCTATATTATCTACTGTTTTGGACATTATTGGGCTTTATTATCCACTTTTATATTATTTTTGGGACTAACCTATTAACCGGAGGCCCAGCCCAGAATTATTGTTTTTTGCCTATTTTAGGGATTCGAAGAAAAGGAATATAAAATGGAGTCCAAACGGAATGAAACCTTTGGGAACGTGATTTTCTCAACGAACAAGACCTAGGAGACTTGGACCCTACATCAAGAAACAAAGAAGGAGGCCACGAGGTAGGGGGCGCGCCTACTCCCCAGGCGCACCCTCCACCCTCATGGGCCCCCTGTTGCTGCACCGGCGTACTCCTTCCTCCTATATATACCTACGTACCCCCAAACGATCAGATACAGAGCCAAAACCCTAATTCCACCGCCGCAACTTTCTGTATCCACGAGATCCCATCTTGGGGCCTGTTCTGGAGCTCCGTCGGAGATCACGGAGGGCTTCTACATCATCACCATAGCCCCTCCAATGAAGTGTGAGTAGTTTACCTCAGACCTACGGGTCCATAGTTATTAGCTAGATTGGTTCTTCTCTCTTTTTGGATCTCAATACAATGTTCTCCCCCTCTCTTGTGGAGATCTATTCATGTAATCTTCTTTTGCGGTGTGTTTGTTGAAACCGATGAATTGTGGGTTTATGATCAAGTCTATCTATGAACAATATGTGAATCTTCTCTGAATTCTTTTATGTATGATTGGTTATCTTTGCAAGTCTCTTCGAATTATCAGTTTGGTTTGGCCTACTAGATTGATCTTTCTTGCAATGGGAGAAGTGCTTAGCTTTGGGTTCAATCTTGCGGTGTCGTTTTCCAGTGACAGTAGGGGCAGCAAGGCACGTATTGTATTGTTGCCACCAAGGATAACAAGATGGGGTTTTCATCATATTGCATGAGTTTATCCCTCTACATCATGTCATCTTGCTTAAGGCATTACTTTGTTTTCATTAACTTAATACTCTAGATGCATGCTGGATAGCGGTCGATGAGTGGAGTAATAGTAGTAGATGCAGGCAGGAGTCGGTCTACTTGTCTTGGACGTGATGCCTATATACATGATCATACCTAGATATTCTCATAACTATGCTCAATTCTGTCAATTGCTCAACAGTAATTCGTTCACCCACAGAATACCTATGCTCTTGAGAGAAGCCACTTGTGAAACCTATGGCCCCCGGGTCTATCTTCATCATATTAATCTTCCAATACTTAGTAATTTCCTTTGCTTTTATTTTACTTTGCATCTTTATCATAAAAATACCAAAAATATTATCTTATCATATCTATCAGATCTCACTCTCGTAAGTGGCCGTGTTGGGATTGACAACCCCTTATCGCGTTGGTTGCGAGGATTTATTTGGTTTGTGCAGGTGCGAGGGACTCGCGCGTAGCCTCCTACTGGATTGATACCTTGGTTCTCAAAAACTAAGGGAAATACTTACGCTACTTTGCTGCATTATCCCTTCCTCTTTGGGGAAAACCAACGCAGTGCTCAAGAGGTAGCAAGAAGGATTTCTTGCGCCGTTGCCGGGGAGTCTACACAAAAGTCAATATACCAAGTACCCATCACAATCCTTATCTCCCGCATTACATTATTTGTCATTTGCCTCTTGTTTTCCTCTCCCCCACTTCACCCTTGCCGTTTTATTCGCCCTCTCTCTCTATCCTCCCTCTCTTTCTCTATTTGCCTCTTTTGCCCACTTGCTTTTTGTTTGCTTGTGTGTTGGATTGCTTGCTTGTCATGATGGCTCAAGATAATACTAAATTGTGTGACTTTACCAATACCAACAACAATGATTTTATTAGCGCTCTGATTGCTCCTCTTACCGATGCTGAATCTTGTGAAATTAATACTGCTTTGCTGAATCTTGTCATGAAAGATCCGTTTTCCGGCCTTCCTAGTGAAGATGCCGCTACCCATCTAAATAGCTTCGTTGATTTGTGTGATATGCAAAAGAAGAAAGATGTGGATAACGATATTGTTAAATTGAAGCTATTTCCTTCTTCACTTAGAGATCGTGCTAAAGCTTGGTTTCGTCTTTGCCTAAAAATAGTATTGATTCATGGAATAAGTGCAAAGATGCTTTTATCTCTAAATATTTTCCTCCCGCTAAGATCATCTCCCTTTGAAACGATATTATGAATTTTAAGCAACTTGATCATGAACATGTTGCACAAGCTTGGGAGAGGATGAAATTAATGATACGTAATTATCCTACTCATGGTTTGAATTTGTGGATGATTATACAAAATTTTTATGCCGGATTGAATTTTGCTTCTAGAAATCTTTTAGATTCGGCCACAGGAGGCACTTTTATGGAAATCACTTTAGGAGAAGCTACTAAAATCCTAGATAATATTATGGTTAATTATTCTCAATGGCATACTGAAAGATCTACTAATAAAAAGGTGCATGCGATAGAAGAAATTAATGTTTTGAGTGGAAAGATGGGTGAACTTATGAAATTATTTGCTAGTAAGAATGTTTCTTCTGATCCTAATGATATGCGCTTGTCTACTTTGATTGAGAATAATAATGAATTTATGGATGTGAATTTTGTTGGTAGGAACAATTTTGGTAACAACGCGTATAGAGGAAAATTTAATCCTAGGCCTTATCCTAGTAATCCCCCGAATAATTATGGTAATTCCTACAACAATTCTTATGGAAATTATAATAATATGCCCTCTGATTTTGAATCTAATATTAAAGAATTTATTACTTCGGAAAATAATTTCAATGCTTTGATTGAAGAAAAATTGCTTAAGATTGATGAGTTGGCTAGGAACATTGATAGAATTTCTCTTGATGTTGATTCTTTGAAACTTAGATCTATTCCACCTAAGCATGATATCAATGAGTCTCTCAAAGCCATGAGAATTTCCATTGATGAGTAAAAAGAAAGAACAGCTAGGATGTGTGCTAAGAAAGATGCCTTTATAAGAGCGTGTTCTTCTAGTTCCTATGAAAATAAATATGAAGATCTAAAAGTTATTGATATGTACCCTATTAAATCTTTGTTTTGCAATATGAATCTTAATAATGATGGGACTTAATATGATCCACCTTTACCTAGAAGACGTTTCAAGAATTCGGAGTTTTTAGATCTTGATGCTAAAATTGATAAAAGTGGGATCGAAGAAATTAAAACCCTAGATGTTGCTAATCCCATTATTTTGGATTTCAAGGAATTTAATTATGAAAATTTCCCTTTGATTGATTGTATTTCCTTGTTGCAATCTGTGCTAAATTCTCCTCACGCTTATAGTCAAAATAAAGCGTTCACCAAACATATCGTTGATGCCTTGATGCAATCTTATGAAGAAAAACTTGAATTGGAAGTTTCTATCCCTAGAAAACTTTATGATGGGTGGGAACCAACTATTAAAATTAAGATTAAAGAACATGAGTTCTATGCTTTATGTGATTTTGGTGCTAGTGTTTCCACGATTCCAAAGACTTTGTGTGATTTGTTAGGTTTCCGTGATTTTGATGATTGCTCTCTAAACTTGCACCTTGCGGATTCCACTATTAAGAAAACTATGGGAAGAATTAATGATGTTCTTATTGTTTCAAATAGGAATTATGTGCCCATAGATTTTATTGTTCTTAACATAGATTGCAATCCTTCATGTCCTATTATTCTTGGTAGACCTTTCCTTAGAACGATTGGTGCAATTATTGATATGAAGGAAGGAAATATTAGATTTCAATTTCCGTTAAGGAAAGGCATGTAACACTTTCCTAGAAAGAAAATTAAATTACCTTATGAATATATTATGAGATCCACTTATGGATTACCTACCAAAGATGGCAATACCTAGATCTATCCTTGCTTTTTATGCCTAGCTAGGGGCGTTAAACAATAGCGCTTGTTGGGAGGCAACCCAATTTTGTTTTTATTCCTTGATTTTTGCTCCTGTTTAGTAATAAATAATTTATCTAACATCTGTTTAGGTTGTTTTTTGTGTTTATTTAGTGTTTGTGCCAAGTAGAACCGTTGGGAAGACTTGGGGAAAGTCTTGTTAATTTTGCTGTAAAAAACATAAACTTTAGCGCTCACGAGAACTGCTGCCATTTTTATTTAGAAAGCGCTATTTAGTGAATTATTTTTGCAGATGATTAATATATAAATTCCTCACGTCCAGAAATTTATTTTAGAATTTTTGGGGTTCCAGATCTTGCACTAGCTACAGATTACTACAGACTGTTCTGTTTTTGACAGATTCTGTTTTTGTGTGTTGTTTGCTTATTTTGATGAATCTATGGCTAGTAAAATAGTTCATAAACCATAGAGAAGTTGTAATACAGTAGGTTTAACACCAATATAAATAAAGAATGAGTTAATTACAGTACCTTGAAGTGGTCTTTTGTTTTCTTTCGCTAACGGAGCTCACGAGATTTTCTACTTTAAGTTTTGTGTTGTGAAGTTTTCAAGTTTTGGGTAAAGATTTGATGGATTATGGAACAAGGAGTGGCAAGAGCCTAAGCTTGGGGATTCCCATGGCACCCCCAAGATAATCTAAGGACATCTAAAAGCCAAAGCTTGGGGATGCCCCAGAAGGCATCCCCTCTTTTCGTCTACTTCTATCGGTAACTTCACTTGGAGCTATATTTTTATTCACCACATGATATGTGTTTTCCTTGGAGCGTCTTGTATGATTTGAGTATTTGATTTTTAGTTTATCACAATCATCCTTGATGTACACACCTTTTGAGAGAGCCATACATGATTTGGAATTTGTTAGAATACTCTATGTGCTTCGCTTATATCATTTGAGTTATATAGTTTTGCTCTAGTACTTCACTTATATCTTTTAGAGCATGGTGGTGGATTTGTTTTATAGAAACTATTGATCTCTCATGCTTCACTTAGATTATTTTGGGAGTCTTAAATAGCATGGTAATTTGCTTAAATAATCCTAATATGCTTGGTATTCAAGAATAAAAAAAACTTTCTTATGAGTGTGTTGAATGCTATGAGAAGTTTGATGCATGATAATTGTTTTGAGATATGAAGATGGTGATATTAAAGTTATGCTAGTTGAGTAGTTGTGAATTTGATAAATACTTGTGTTAAGGTTTGTGATTCCCGTAACATGCACGTATGGTGAACCGTTATGTGATGAAGTCGGAGCATGATTTATTTTTTAATTGTCTTCCTTATGAGTGGCAGTCGAGGACGAGCGATGGTCTTTTCCTACCAATCTATCCCCCTAGGAGCATGCGCGTAATACTTTGCTTTGATAACTTGTAGATTTTCGCAATAAGTATATGAGTTCTTTATGACTAATGTTGAGTCCATGGATTATACGCACTTTTCTTCCTTCCACCATTGCTAGCCTCTCTAATACCATGCACCTTTCGCCGGTATCATACACCCACCATATACCTTCCTCAAAACAGCCACCATACCTACATATTATGGCATTTCCATAGCCATTCCGAGATATATTGCCATGCTACTTTCCACCGTTCCGTTTATTATGACACACTCCATCATTGTCATATTGCTTAGCATGATCATGTAATTGACATCGTATTTGTGGCCAAGCCACCATTCATAATTCTTTCATACATGTCACTGTTGATTCATTGCATATCCCGGTACACCGCCGGAGGCATTCATATAGAGTCATATTTTGTTCTAAGTATCGAGTTGTAATTGTTGAGTTGTAAGAAAATAAAAGTGTGATGATCATCATTGTTGGAGCATTGTCCCAGTGAGGAAAGGATGATGGAGACTATGATTCCCCCACAAGTCGGGATGAGACTCCGGACGAAAAAAAAGAGGCCATAAAAAAGAGAAAAGGCCCAAATAAAAAAAATGAGAGAAAAAGAGACAAGGGACAATGTTACTATCCTTTACCACACTTGTGCTTCAAATTAGCACCATGATATTCATGATAGAGAGTCTCCTATGTTATCCCTTTCATATACTAGTGGGAATTTTTCATTATAGAACTTGGCTTGTATATTCCAATGATGGGCTTCCTCAAAATGCCCTAGGTCTTCATGAGCAAGCAAGTTGGATGCACACCCACTTAGTTTCTTATGTTGAGCTTTAGGAGAAGCTACTAAACTCCTAGATAGTATTATGGTTAATTATTCTCAATGGCATACTGAAAGATCTACTAATAAAAAGGTGCATGTGATAGAAGAAATTAATGTTTTGAGTGGAAAGATGGATGAACTTATGAAATTATTCGCTAGTAAGAATGTTTCTTCTGATCCTAATGATATGCCCTTGTCTACTTTGATTGAGAATAATAATGAATTTATGGATGTGAATTTTGTTGGTAGGAACAACTTTGGTAACAACGCGTATAGAGGAAATTTTAATCCTAGGCCTTATCCTAGTAATACCTCTAATAATTATGGTAATTCCTAAAATAATTCTTATGGAAATTATAATAAGATGCCCTCTGATTTTGAATCTAATATTAAAGAATTTATTACTTGCGCTAGTTGTTGAGGCCGAGTCGACGTGTCTTGCCGGGTCGGCTAGTCTGGCCGGCTTGCCGGGCTTGGCCGGGTCAAGCGATCCGGCCAAGCGCGTGCCGGTATTGAGGGGCAGTGCTGACCCCGTTGTTTTTTAAGAAGATCCGGGTTCCGTTGCCTGCCCGGGGTCCACCCCCGACAGTAGTCCCCGAAGCTGTGAAGGTCTGCCGTCTTCGGATGAGTGGGCCTTCGCAGTTTCCCCTTTAGCAAGGTAGATTCTGCGTGCGCCGGGTCCGGCAACACCCATTGTGTGCCGGGTTTCTCGGAAACCGGATCACAGCATCCCGACCGCGGCGGGGACCGAGAAGTTCACCGAATCTTGGGGCAATCCCTTGGGTTTCGCGCGGTCGCCAGGTCGTGCTCGGAAGCCGGAGGGGCCTGATAGACCACGCACGTGACGGGACCGGGCGACGGGCTGGGGCCCACCGCCGTGCGCCCTCGGCCCAAGTGCGCGGATTTATTGCGGCGTCCGGGGGCCAGTTGCTCTTCCCCGGGCAGTTACTGCACATGTACGTGCGCACTTATTGTGGGATAGTGGAACGGGTGCGTGCAGACGATCCCACCTCCCCACTTCCCCACGTTCAAACCAAGGGTTATAAATTGGGGGGCAAAGGGGGCGGCGAACTTCATTCTCGCTCGCGCCCGCCTGTCCCCCTGCTCTCACTCTGCCTCTTGCAACCAACGCACTGCGGCGCCCGCTGCTCGAGCAGAACTCCTTCTCCGTCTGTTTTCCTTCTTCCTTCGATCATGTCACTGCCATCGGGCTCCTGGATGGGCTCGAACGTCACCTCCGAGGACATCACCCGCCTCCGGGCGTCGTGGCGCCTGCCACAGGAGATGGACGTCAGCATTCTCCTACCGTGGGGCGAGCAGAGGCCTCAGCCCAAGGGGCAGGAGTGCGTGGTCTTCCTCATACATTTTGAGCGCGGATTCGAGCTGCCGGTGAGCACCTTCTTCCTTGGGTTCTTGGAGTTCTTTGGGCTCCAGCCGCATCATCTTGGCGCCGGCGCCATCGTCCAGCTCTCCGGGGTACCTGGGGGGTCGAGCCTACGATCGACCTCTCGGCGCACGTCTTCTCCTTCAAGCAGCAGGGCCCGTCGGCCGGGGAGTTCGCCGACTGCGGCGCCCCATCATCTCGAAGCGGTCGGGGGCGGACTTCCCTAAGATCCCACTGGAGGATTCTGCCAAGAAGTGGCAGAACTCCTTCTTCTACGTGTGCAACCTTGGCGCTGACCACATCAATCTTCCGGCCTTCGCCATCGCACCGCCGCGGGCGAAGATGAACTGGGGCTACCCGCCCCGGTGCCTGTCGCAGGAGATCATCAATCTCTGCGAGCGGGTGACAGTGATGAGGACGCAGGAGGGGCTCACCAGCACCGACCTCCTCGCCGCGTTGATCAAGTGCCGAGTTCTTCCGCTTCAGGGGCGCTCCTGCCTCATCGGCAGATGGTCGGCCTTCAAGACCCTAACCGCATGGGGTCGACGCGGCTATTCGCGGCGCAGGTCGCGCGCGGAGTGAACGATATCTCCAAGGCCAAATTTTGTGCAAATTGAAGAAGAGAGTCTCCCACAAGCTTGGGGGACGCTTCTCCAATTACTTAATGCTTTGCCTGATCATCCTCTTAAGAAAAATGAAATACTTGATATCTTTTATAATGGACTAACCGATGCCTCCAGCGATTACCTGGATATTTGTAATGGTTCTGTTTTCAGGGAAAGAACACCAGATGAAGCTGAAATTCTATTGAATAATATGCTGACAAATGAAAATAATTGGACACCTCCGGAGCCAATTACTGAGCCTATTCCTAAACCAACTCCGAAGAAGAGGGGTATTCTATTTCTCAGTCCTGAAGATATGCAAGAGGTAAAGAAATCTATGAAAGAGAAGGGTATTAAAGCTGAAGATGTTAAGCATTTACCTCCCATTGAAGAAATACACGGTCTTAATTTACCGCCTGCTGAAGAAACATATAATCCAAATCCTTTACCTATTGAAGAAACTCATGGTCTTGATAACCCGACACAGATAGTAAAGGTAAATTCTCTCTATAGATATGACAAAGCTGTAATCCCGTTTACTAAGTTTGCCAGCCCATGCTTAGATGAGTTTGATAAATTTATGGCTAAGCAAGAAGACTTTAATGCTTATTTTGGTAGACAATTAAAATACAATTCAAATATGCTTGGATACTTGGGTGATTATATGGCTAATGTTAAAAGTGAACTTAAACTTATTACTAAACATGCTTCTATGGTTACCACTCAAGTAGAACAAGTACTTAAAGCTCAAAATGATTTTCTCAATGAATTGAATAGTAAAAATAATGATAATGCTGTTAGAGTTATGACTAGAGGTGGTAGAATGACTCAGGAACCTTTGTATCCTGAAGGCCACCCTAAGAGAATTGAGCAAGATTCTCAGAGAAATAATTTAGATGCACCTAGTTCTTCTAAAAAGAAGAAAAAGAAAAATGATAGGACTTTGCATGCTTCTAGTGATCCTACTGTTGAAACACCTGAGAATACAAATGATATTTCTATTTATGATGCTGAAACACAATCTGGAAATGAACCTGAAACTAATGATAATGTTAATAATAATGTTCATGATGATGCCCAACCTAGTAATGATAATGACATAGAAATTGAACCTGCTATTGATCTTGATAACCCACAATCAAAGAATCAACGTTATGATAAGAAAGACTTTGTTGCTAGGAAACATGGTAAAGAAAGAGAGCCTTGGGTTCAGAAACCCATGCCTTTTCCTCCTAAACCATCCAAGAAAAAGGATGATGAGGATTTTGAGCGCTTTGCTGAAAAGATTAGACCTATCTTTTTACGCATGCGATTAACTGATATGCTCAAAACCAATGCTTATGCTAAGTATATGAAAGATATTATTACAAATAAGAGAAAGATACCGGAAGCTGAAATTTCCACCATGCTTGCTAATTATACTTTGTGTCCCACTACTCAGTTTTGCCACTAGAAATTTCAACTGCTCAAAAATGCCATCTCTTCATTAGACACATGCTCAAAAATGCCACTAAACACCATTATTGTTATCTCAAATCTCTTTTGCCATGTTATAATGACATAAATACCTATGAACCAACATGCCAGCTCTCCCTCTATCTCACTACAATAAAGTATGGGGCTCACTTGATCCCAACAGCGTTCTTATTTTCCTATAAAATTATTCGCTTGGTTACTCCTGACAAGTGGGGCCACACATATCATTGTGAGATATAGAGAACTGACATGTGGGTCTAGGCTTATTTTTGTCATAGAACATGGTCAACGGGTTTGACGTAAAAATAACAATGTCTAATGGCATTTTTGAGCAAACCTCTAGCAGAACGATGGCATTTTTGAGATATCTAATGGCATTTTTGAGCAAGCATCTCACGGATTGATGGCATTTTTGAGCAGTTGTAACTTCTAATGGCAAAACTGAGTAGTGGGACATAACTAGTGGCAAAAATGATAAAAACCCATATACTTTTAAGAGTGGAATACCGAAGAAACTTGGAGATC
Source organism: Triticum aestivum (assembly GCF_018294505.1). Taxonomy (NCBI): domain Eukaryota; kingdom Viridiplantae; phylum Streptophyta; class Magnoliopsida; order Poales; family Poaceae; genus Triticum; species Triticum aestivum. The sequence continues at coordinate 709,588,378 of NC_057812.1, read as the reverse complement.
CAGGAGTAGCCACTATACCATGCCCCATTAAAAGAAACTATGTTAAAACTGCTTTATGTGATCTTGGAGCCGGTGTTAGTGTTATGCCTCTCTCTTTATATCGTAGACTTGATTTGAATAAGTTGACACCTACTGAAATATCTTTGCAAATGGCTGATAAATCAACTGCTATACATGTCGGTATTTGTGAGGATGTGCTTGTTGTAGTTGCAAACGTTACTATTTTAACAGACTTTGTTATTCTTGATATTCCCGAGGACGATAGTATGTCTATTATTCTTGGAAGACCCTTTTTGAATACAGCAGGGGCTGTTATTGATTGCACTAAAGGCAATGTCACTTTTCATGTTAATGGTAATGAGCATACGGTACACTTTCCGAGGAAACAACCTCAAGTTCATAGTATCAACTCTATTGGAAAAATTCCTTCAATTATATTTGGAGGTTTTGAATTTCCCCTTCCTAATGTCAAGAAGAAATATGATATTCTTATTATTGGGGATGTGCATATCCCCGTTGAGGTAACATAGTGTTATTCGAAATTTCTCCGGTTCCATGTTATTCGGAATGAGTTCGTTAACAAGACTTGATCAACCTTGTTAGTGGATTCCTTTTGATGATCATGAGATGGATGAAACTCGAAGGCACAACCTTCTGTACCCCACTTTTACTTTCTGTTATTTATATTAAATAAAATAAAAATAAATATTTTTCTGTCTGTTATCTGATTATCCGTGCAATATAAAAATACCTCAAAAATAAAATTTCTCCAAATACCCTAAAAATTAAATATGATTTTTTCTAGAATATTTGAGGATTTATGGAACAAAGAACACACCGGGGGGGGGGGGGCAGCCACCTTGCCACGAGGGTGGAGGGCGCGCCTACCCCTCTAGGGCGCGCCCCATGCCTCATGGGCCCACGGTGGCCCTCCTCCACTTATTCCTGCACCCACACACTTCATCTTCCTCCCCCAAACACGAATATCCAGCTCAAGCACGAGTTCTAGCTCATCTTGCTGCCATTTTCGATCTCCTTGCTCAAAGCACTTCTCACAAAACTGCTTGGGGAGATTGTTCCTTGGTATGTGACTCCTCCATTGGTCCAATTAGTTTTTGTTCTAGTTCTTTATTCATTGCAAATTTTTGCTGCTTAGGTGACCCTATTCTTGAGCTTGCATGTCAAATTTATATGGTCAAAAGTAGTTTTGATGCATGATATAGGCCCTAGGCACTTGTAGGAGTAGTTAGTATCAATATTATTGAGTTTGGTTTACTTTTATTTTGAAGTTACTAAAAATTTTCAGAATTTTTTAGAGGAAGAAAAATGCTTAGGAAAATGTTCCAAGGTGGTTCTTCAAAGAAGCAAGGACCCAGGCTTGCAATGCGTGATCACTACCAAAAAATACACTTCCGTGATGATACATGTTTGTCACAGTAGGTCGCTTTTTTTGTCATGCATGTACATCCATGACAAATTTATGACAGAATCAAGATATTCATACATGTGCTATCGTAGAAGTGTTCCATGACATTACCAAAATTATCATCACGGAAGTGTCCACTTCCATGACGATAAATCACGCGTCACAGAAGTGCTTTCGTCAAGGGTGACCAACACGTGGCATCCACCGTAACGGAACACCGTTAAGCTATTGGGTCGGGTTTTGGATCCGATAATCCGTTAACAGCCCCGACCAATGGGAAATTTCCACGTGTAAAATTCTTATTGGCCAGACGAAACACGTGTTAGCTCGTTAGTGGGTCAGATAGGCGCCTATGATACGTCGACATGTGGCACGGCCCAACAGAGGCCCATTCCTGTGAAAAGGCCGGCCCATTTTACTTGGCCAAAAGGTGGCGGGCCAGCCCATGTAAAGCCTGTTAACGACCTGTTCGCATATAGCCCATTTACAGCCCGCTAACCCAATGCCCGTTACGCCCTATCCGAATTAGGCCCAGTAGTGTCATCTGGGCCATCCAATATGATTCCAGCCCGTTTTCACTTATGGCCCATGTATGGCCGATGACGTCTTTCGGCCCATATGAGGCCCTATGTAACTCTTGGCCTATTAACGGCCCGTGGTGAAACTGGCCCGTAATGAACATTGTATCACTTTACACCCATTAACGGCCCGTAATGAACAGTGTATCACTTTATACCCATTAACGGCCCGTTATTTCGTTGGGCCGTTTCCAGCCCATGTTGTCTTTCGGCCTTCTCTGAGCCCATTTATTCTTGGGCTCATTTCCAGCATTCGTTTACTTACGGCCCGTTACTGTCATTTTCTGCTTGTGGGCCAAATTCAGCCCATGGTTACAGCCGGCCCGTTTGTGGTCCATTAATACGTTGGGCCGTTTTCATAGCGTCATCAAATATGGCCTATTAGCGATGGCCCGTTACGGTCGGCCCATGAACGGACGATTCCAACTCTAGCCCGTTTACGACCATAATGCAGCCTGTTATTGGCCCATGTTTGGCCAATCGATCATACGGCCCGTATAAGGCCCATTGATGATACGGCCCGTAGAAGGCCCATTGTTTCTACAGCCCGTAGAAGGCCCACTATTTCTATGGCCCATAGGAGGCCCAGTGTCACTACAGTAAATATTAGCCCATGGTTATTGTGGCCTAGTTTTAAAAAATAGGTTATTGCAGCCACTAGTTAACCGCGGAAAAAGAACTGCAATGACTACAAGCAAACAAATAAAAAAGACAACAAGGAAATAAATAAGCAAGCAACTAACGCTAGGCTATCACGGCTATTACACATATTACATCCACTGGGCATCAAAGTTCGCCACCAGTGTCAGGACCCCGACTCGATGTCACATCGATCTAGCCGGTAACACCTCATATCACTTTGCGGCCTCACGCACGGTATCCCCACGGGTGTCGTCTTACCTTTTCCCGGGACCGTTTGCGCCTTTTGGCTCACGTATATGATAGTGTCGCTAGCATCCATATGATAAAGAGCCCGGGCTGACATGACTAGTCGTAAACCCAAAGTGGCACAGACTTACAGGGACAGGCATCCATGACCCAGCTTCGAACGTGTCGGTCATCAGCAAGTGGGTCCGGGCTGTAGCACTGGGCTAGCAGGACTCCGGTAAACCGGGCTGTAGCGGGCTAACAGGACTCCGGTACTCAAAGCGTGACATTTCCCCGAAGGGACAGACACAGGAACGAAGAAGGACACATGCCGGCCAGCCTAAGTGTTCCAGAGCAGTAGCAAGCTACCATGGCTCAGTGGTAACACTAGGAGACATTTCCCGGTAAGAGAGGCTACTAAAGATAAACAACTAGATAGTCAGATCCCACACATACCAAGCATTTCAATCATACACACAATATGCTCGATATGTGCAAATACAACGAAGCATCACAACATGACTCTATGACACAAGTACTTTATTTAAGGCTCAGGGAGCCATACATAACATACACAAAGGTACGGGTCTCACGACCCCACATACAAGTCATATAGTCATACAAACCAGCAGCGGAAGTAACTTGTCTGAGTACAGACAACTAGTAAAATAAAAAAGGCTTGGAAAGCCTAGCTATACTACGTGGTCCTTCACAAGCTCAGGGTCACCACCTGGGTCTTTAGCCTACTCGTTGATGTCAACGTCTACATAGAACCCATCAGAAGAGGTTGCAACGTCTTCTGTAAAAATGTAGATTATAGCAACATGAGTACAAAGGTCCCTGTCAGGTGGAACACCTGGCAATTCCTCTGGAAAGACATCCGGGAAGTCACAGACTACCGGCACGTCCTCAAGGTCTGGCAAAGGGCTGGCGTTAAGAGAATATAATTGTTGCTTGGCTATTCGGGTCAAGACATTGACTATCTTCCCCGAAGGATGGGTGAGTTGAAGAGTCCTAGAGAAGCAATCAATTTTGGCTTGATGAGCTGACATCCAGTCCATACCCAAAATGATATTAATATCTGAAGATTTAAGGGCTATCAAAGATGCGAGAAAAACAAGTCTGTCGACTTGGATTTCATTTCCATGGCTTACTCTAGAAGTTTGCCATTTGGATCCCGGAGTTTGAATTACCATAGAGGTTGGCATATCACCAAATGCGACGTTATGCAAGCGAGCATAGTTTTCGGATATAAAAGAATGAGAGGCTCCTGTATCGAAAAGAACAGATGCCGGGTGGCAATTAACAAGAAGCGTACCGAGAACGACGTTGGGATCCTCTTGAGCTTCTTCGGCAGAGATACAGTTAACATGGCCACGTGAAGCGGTGACCGGCTTGGCGTGGAATATTTTCCCTGTCGGCTTGCCACGGCCAACAGCTTTAGCAGATTGATTGGGGTTGGTCTGGGGACACTCACGCATATAGTGACCAGATTCCCCACATTTGAAACAAGTCACGGAACTGGTACGTGGAGGAGCATTATTGGTTGGACCCCCATAGGGCTTGGCTGGAGCAGACTGTTGAACGGGGCGAGGCGCCTGGAAAGATGGCCTCGGTGTGAACCTGGGTGGCAGGGCGGTGTTGGGCACCCACACGCGGCGCTTCTGAGGACCAGCACCGGATGAGGAACCCATGTCACGGCCATGCTTGCGTGTTGCGTCATAGTCAGTCTGACCAGTTTCAGCACTGATGGCTTTGTTGACAAGTTTCGGAAAAGATGTGCACTCATGCAGACGGAGGTCGCGGCGAAGCTCAGGACTAAGGCCCTTACGGAACCTTGCTTGCTTCTTGGCATCAGTAGACACTTCCTCAGTTGCATATCGGGCGAGATTACCAAACTCCCTGCTATAGGCATCCACAGAAAGTCGGCCTTGGGTGAAACTGCAAAATTCTTCACGTTTACGGTCCATGAGACCCTCCGGAATGTGATGTTCACGGAAAGCCTCGCTGAACTCAGCCCAAGTAGTGACATGGCCCGCTGGGCGCATAGCTCCATAATTCTCCCACCATAGACTGGCGGGGCCTTCAAGATGATATGCAGCAAAGGTGACCTTGTCAGCCTCCGCTACCAGCGCGGAACGCAGTTTGTGAGAGATACTGCGAAGCCAGTCATCAGCGTCGAGAGGCTCGACGGAGTGGTGGAACGTGGGTGGATGCAATTTGATAAAATCACTGAGTGACACCACGTTAGCCCTCTGATGGTGTGCTGTATTCTGTTCAATACGCTCCAACAAACGGTTGGTCTCCCGCTTGTTTCTCTCAGCTTCCATCATAACCTCGGCTAGTGAAGGAGGATGAGGCAGATTTGCATCCCTGCTTCACTGCCTTCGGCCTGCTCTTGAGAAGCAGGGTTAGCGCGCGTGTTGACCATCCTAGGTAAACAAGACAATGATTTAGTCAGGATGATAAAATTCCGACATAGGATACATAATGTAAGGAATAACTCGGAATGCAAGATGATCATCTGTATGACATGGTAGATACAGAAACTGCTTCTTTTATTCCATCGTCATACACACCATACAGGGTTTAGTACAAGACCAAACAAAGTACTATTACGGTGAAAAGAGGATTACATCTCATCGGAGGCATTCCAAGCTCCTATACATTATTTTTCTACACCTCCGGAAAGAGTACAAACTAGGTCATATCCCACGAGTCACGCGGGACGATAGACGACACAGCTAGTGCGAACTAGTGATACTACCACTAACTCAGACCGATCCGTAGTAGTCCTCGTAGAAGTCACCTCCATAGCCTGGAAGTTCAACATGATCATCCGGAAACAGACGGTCTCGCGGAGCTTGTGGACCATAGGGGCTAGGATGAGGCCTTGGACCAACAAACGGTGGCCTGCGGGGACCGCGAGGTGGGGTGATGCCTCCTACATCACGCCAAACCATCACGTCTGGCAGAGCAGATCTCACAGGATAGAGATCGCGCATATCTGAATATCCAGCTTGCACCGCCGGTGCGAACCGAGTCAAAGTGGCCCAGTGGTCAGCACGGGTATTGAAGAGCTCTAACCTTAAGGCCCGATTTTCACGGTCCTTATCCTCGAGCATCTCAGCAGTGGTGCGAGTCCGTGAATCCTCCTGAGTGGAGTCAGCATAGATAGCCTGGAGATACCCTTGTGCTCCCGGAAGTGATCCTGGCATATACCGGAAATCAGAGTCCCGAAATAAACCAGATCTGACTCGCATAATGGTCATCATAGAGTAGGCGGCGTCCTGCACAGCCATCTCAATAGTAACCCCGAGTCCATAGGAGCAGTGAAGAGGCTCGGTGGATCCAGGATAAGATGGAAATATCCTGACAGTGCAGAGATACTGGCTTTGATTGAAGTCCCGGAATTGCTCTTCGACCGTGTACTCAGGATACCAGCGGTATCCAGCCTCAGTCATTACCCTGACCAACTTAGCAGTATGGCCGGGTACATCTAGGCATCGAGTCAGGCGAACCACTTGATTGAGGTCGCGAGTGGCCATCTGAAAGCACAATCATAATGCAAAGGCATTAGAATTTCTAGCAAAATTTCGGCAGCATAACAGCTGTAAATGCTCAAAAAGGATTTTGAGACATTTGACAAAGGATTTCGTACACACTCAACATCATCATATCAAAGTTCTGAAACCATTCTAGCAACATAATGTGGTAGTAGAACTGAACTAGGCTTGTAACCATCAAACTTATAAGGTACTACTGATTAGTAACACGTGATCCTGATAGAGAGAATAGATCCTAATTCCTTAACCCCCGGTGGAAGAATGGACTGACTCAGATCAGAATGTCATAAGGTATAAGGAGTAAAAAGAGCCTTACGTTCCAACCCACAAACAATTCCCCTACATATAACTAAAGAATTTCTAGACTCAACATCGACCAGTTTGGCTTGGAGAACCTACAGGCAGTCCGGCTCTGATGCCAACGCTGTCAGGACCCCGACTCGATGTCACATCGATCTAGCCGGTAACACCTCATATCACTTTGCGGCCTCACGCACGGTATCCCCACGGGTGTCGTCTTACCTTTTCCCGGGACCGTTTGCGCCTTTTGGCTCACGTATATGATAGTGTCGCTAGCATCCATATGATAAGGAGCCCGGGCTGACATGACTAGTCGTAAACCCAAAGTGGCACAGACTTACAGGGACAGGCATCCATGACCCAGCTTCGAACGTGTCGGTCATCAGCAAGTGGGTCCGGGCTGTAGCACTGGGCTAGCAGGACTCCGGTAAACCGGGCTGTAGCGGGCTAACAGGACTCCGGTACTCAAAGCGTGACATTTCCCCGAAGGGACAGACACAGGAACGAAGAAGGACACATGCCGGCCAGCCTAAGTGTTCCAGAGCAGTAGCAAGCTACCATGGCTCAGCGGTAACACTAGGAGACATTTCCCGGTAAGAGAGGCTACTAAAGATAAACAACTAGATAGTCAGATCCCACACATACCAAGCATTTCAATCATACACACAATATGCTCGATATGTGCAAATACAACGAAGCATCACAACATGACTCTATGACACAAGTACTTTATTTAAGGCTCAGGGAGCCATACATAACATACACAAAGGTACGGGTCTCACGACCCAACATACAAGTCATACAGTCATACAAACCAGCAGCGGAAGTAACTTGTCTGAGTACAGACAACTAGTAAAATAAAAGAGGCTTGGAAAGCCTAGCTATACTACGTGGTCCTTCACAAGCTCAGGGTCACCACCTGGGTCTTTAGCCTACTCGTTGATGTCAACGTCTACATAGAACCCATCAGAAGGGGTTGCAGCGTCTTCTGTAAAAATGTAGATTATAGCAACATGAGTACAAAGGTACTCAGCAAGACTTACATCAGATCCTACATACATGCATAGTATCAAGAAGGGTTGGTGGAGTTATTGCAGCAAGCCAGCTTTGACTCTTGGCTAGGCTATCCTACGATACTCCAACTTGAAATGGTTTTGCGCACACGAGTCCACTACTCACCACTTCAATACACTACCGAGGATCCACCTCCGTCTTCCTACGGAAGAGCCATCCTCGGCACTCACACTTATCTTGAGGCTTTTAGTAGTTTCCATTTACTTGTCTATGAACTGTATAGGCAACCAAGTAGTCCTTTACCGCGGACGCGGCTATTCGAATAGATCATGTTAACCCTGCAGGGGTGTACTTCTTCATACACGCTCTCACCACTTACCGTCGCTTACACGACATGTACTCGGCAACCTTCAAGCGGAAGCCCAACGTGGGTGTCGGCCACGACCTACCTAATCACCTAAGCCTCCAGTCCAGGTTTATCGCCTATTCAGGTTCCATCCGCAGGGAGTCCGGCCGAGGTTTCCCATACGGCCCCGAACGATGTGAACAGGGTTCCCGAGATACCTAACGGGTATTCGGTACACCCGTGCCACGTACCTACCGCATCACAGCCCACCCCTACGGTCAGCGCTGTCCACGGCCTCCAGTAGGCTACAAACACCAGAAACTACTTGCAACTCCTGGACGGAGAACTAGGGTGAATAAGAAGCCGAGAGGGTCCATTGGTTTCGGGCCCAATGCATGGTAGTAGCTGATTCTTAAATCACACATACAGATCTCAGTGCTTAAGGTCGGCTTCAATGAAACAACCCACCATGTACTCCTACATGGCCTCTCATCGATACCTTTACCAAATCGTGTTCACCACACCACTCTCATTACCGACATAATCATTTCACTCTAGCCCATCACCCAGATGAACCAGACCTGACACGACTCTAAGCATAGCAGGCATAGCAAGGTAGGAACAACACATACATAGGGCTCAATCAACTCCTACACATGCTAGTGGGTTTCATCTAGTTACTGTGGCAATGACAGGTCATGCAGAGGAAATGGGTTCAACTACCGTAGCACACAGCAGTTTGAAACGCGTTGTCTTAATGCAGTAAAAGAGAGCAGGAGCGAGAACATGGGATTGTATCGATATGATCAAATGGTTGGTTGCTTGCCTGATGGTTCGATGCACTGATACGGTTCTTCGTTAGGGTAATCACGGTACTCCTCGGAGGCAGAACCTGTCGCAAAGGACACCGATACACAACCATCACCAAACAATGTGCAACAATATGATGCATGCATGAAACATGGCAATATGAGTGTGTTGGGCTAATGCAACTAAAACCAGAAGGGTTTGAACAAATTTGAATCAAAGATTCAAATTTCAAATTCAAATATGGCCTTTAAAGTGCTTTTCCTTGTTCTGCTTAAAACATCAATTTAACTTGTTTGATCATGCATGAAAATAGTACAGATGGATAGATTGGATTTTTCTGATCATTTTTCATATATAATTTGTCCAATTTGGAGTTACAGAATAAAAGTTATGAATTTTTGAAGTTTAAATAATATTCTGGAATTTCCTGATTTAATTTAAATCCAGAAATCAATTACTGCGTCAGCCTGACGTCAGTGTGACGTCAGCAGGTCAACGGAACAGTCTGGGTCAAACCTGACAGTGGGTCCCGCATGTCAGGGTGATTATTTTAATTAAGATTTAATTAAACTAATCCTGTATAATTAGCAGGGCTGGGCCCCACCTGTCATTGACTCAGGGGAGTCAACCAGGGCCCACCCGTGGTCAAAGTCAAAGCCGGCGACGCCGGCGTTTAGCCGCCGGCGAGCCAGACGCGGCGGCGGGAGTGGTTTTGGCCATTTCGGCCACCAAAGGGGCCGCGGAGACCACCGGAGTGGAGCTGAGGACAAACCGCAGCTCTTGGCGGAGTCCGTTGGGGTCGGGGTGGCCGGAGTTGGCGCCGGCGACGACTTTGGCGGCCACCGGGGTTCGGTCGAGGATGAACTTGGCGCTAGAGGGGTCGGTGAGGCTCGTGGAGTGGCTAGCTAGGTGCTGTGGGACTCGGTGAGTAAGATGGACACCATCTTGTGGCCGGAGTGTGGCCGGAAGCACGTCGGCGACGAGGTCCGCGACGGCGCGTGCGGGTGAGCTTGGTGCGCTCGCTGTGGTGCTCGAGAGAGAGAAAGAGAGGAAGGGGAAGTTAGCCCAGCTCACTGCGGTCTTGATGGAAAGGACGGCGTGGTCGGGGACGAGCTGCTGCGGCGGCGACGGCGAAGGGGATCTCCGGCGATGGCGGTTCGGGCGAGGTTGGTGCGGCGGCTTCGAGGCACGCGAGCGCTCGGGGCTCGGCTAGCTCGAAGGAGTAGAGGACGGCGGAGCTTCTGGACAGGGTGGCGCGGCGTGGAGACGACGGGGAGCACGGCTACGGCGGTGGTGCGGCGACGGTGGCGTCGGCCATGGCGTGGGAGCGCGAGGGAGAGGAACTGGGGGCGAATGGAGGTGTCCAGGAGGGTCGGGGCGCGACGTGGAGCTCGTCCAGGCCATCAGGGCGGCGAGAGGGGGAGGCCGGGCGGCGTGCAGCTGCGTGGCGAGCTGCGGTGCCGCCGCCGAGCACCTTGGCTGCCTGCCTGGCAAGCCAAGCAGCTCGCTGGAGCGGTGGCCGGGCTGGGCCGGCCAGGTGGGCTGGCTGGTGGGCCTGCGGTGGCGCCAGGTAAGTTTTCCCCTTTTTTTCTGTTTCTGTTTTATTTAATATATATCTGCAACTTTGTTGAATTTAATAAAATACCTAGGCAACTTCAAAAATCACCAAACTATTCCTGGCCCATAGTTGGATTATTTCCAACATGAAACATTTTAGTTTGGAGATATTTGAGCATTTAAATATTTTATATTATTTTAAATGCCCAAATTCAAATATTTATGATTTAATTCAAAAACCCTAGGATGGCCTAGGAAAATGTGCACCACTTTTGGCAGAGGTTCTGAACCAAGACAAAAATGATGGGCATTTTAGAAGGGCATTTCAGGTTCATTGAAAAATTATTTTAGTAACCCTAGTTGGTTTCAGAGGGGACTGGGGGTTCTGTCATCCCCATTTCAAGTTTCTGATGAAAGAGTAAACATGATGCAACACTCTAATGCATGACTAGCTAGGGTGTGACAACTCACCCCCACTCAAAAGAATCTCGTCCCGAGATTTGGGTTCCTCCAGGAAGAAGGCGGGATATTCAAGTCGAAGACGATCCTCCCTTTCCCAAGTTGCTTCATCCTCAGAATGGTGCGACCATTGAACCTTGAGAAACTTGATATTATGACGTCGGGTGGTACGTTCGGCTTGATCGAGGATACGAATGGGGTACTCTCGATATGTAAGATTATCTTGGAGATCAAGCGTTTCGTGGTCCACTTCACGGATAGGATCCGAGAAGCAACGCCTGAGTTGAGAAACGTGGAAGACATCGTGGACTCTGGAGAGGTGCGGAGGTAGTTCCAACTGGTAGGCAACTTCTCCTCGTTTGGCGAGAATGCGAAAAGGTCCAATGTAACGAGGAGCCAATTTGCCTTTGATACCGAAACGATGGGTTCCCTTCAGAGGGGTGACCCGAAGATAAGCCTTCTCGTCAACCTCGAAAGTCATAGCCTTATGTTTTCGGTCATATTGACTCTTTTGACGAGATTGGGCTGTTTTCAACTTTTCACGAACGATACGAACTTGTTCTTCTGCTTCCTGAATCATATCCGGGCCAAAGAATTGTCTTTCCCCGGTCTCTGACCAGTTAAGGGGTGTTCGACATCGTCGTCCATAGAGAACTTCAAAAGGGGCTTTACCCAAGCTAGATTGATAGCTGTTGTTGTAAGCGAATTCGGCAAATGGAAGGCACTTCTCCCAGTCCATTCCGAATGAGATAACAGAGGCTCGAAGCATGTCTTCTAGAATCTGATTGACGCGTTCCACTTGACCACTTGACTGAGGGTGGAAAGCGGTGCTAAAGGAGAGACGAGTTCCCATAGCATTTTGGAAACTTTCCCAAAATCGAGAGGTGAAAAGACTTCCTCGATCCGAGTTAATTTCCAAAGGAACACCATGGAGGGACACTATTCGGGAGATGTACAAATCTGCCAGCTGACTAGCGGTTATACTCTCACGAACAGGTAAGAAATGGGCTACTTTGGAAAGACGATCGACCACGACGAAAATAGCATTATTCCCTCTCTTGGTCCTGGGAAAACCGGTAATGAAATCCATACCAATTTTATCCCATTTCCATTCAGGAATAGCTAAGGGTTGAAGGGTGCCAGCAGGCCGTTGATGCTCTGCTTTTACACGACGACAGACGTCGCAATTTGCAATATACTGAGCAATTTCTCTCTTCATCCTAGTCCACCAGAACCTCTGGCGTAGGTCCTGATACATTTTAGTGCTACCGGGATGAATGGTGAGAGGAGATTCATGAGCTTCCTTAAGGATTAATCGCCTTAGGTTGCGCACTTTGGGAACCACTAGTCGATTCCCGAAGTATACGACTCCTTGATCATTAATGGAGAAACAATTCGCAATTCCTTTCTGAATGTTCCTCTTGATGCGGGAGATTCCCGGATCTACCTTCTGTGCTTTGATAATTTGATCCGTAAGGGTAGGTTTTGCCACCAAGGTGGAAAGAAAACCTTGAGGTACAATGTGAAGGTTAAGTTTCCGAAATTCCTCATGGAGAAGCGGTTGACTTTGTTGTAACATCAGGTTGTTACAATAAGATTTACGACTTAGCGCATCAGCCATGACGTTGGCTTTCCCTGGGGTGTAGGTTATTCCTAAGTCGAAGTCTGTGATCAATTCAACCCAACGTCTCTGCCTGAGATTCAAATCCGGTTGGGTGAAAATGTACTTCAGACTTTGGTGATCAGTGAATATTTCGCAACGATTACCGAGGAGGTAATGTCGCCAGGTCTTAAGTGCATAGACTACGGCTGCAAGCTCTAGATCATGAGTAGGATAATTCTCCTCATGTGGGTGCAATTGCCGTGAAGCGTAAGCAATTACGTGTCGATCTTGCATGAGAATGCAACCTAGTCCTTGTCGCGAGGCGTCGCAGTAGATAACAAAGTCCTTGGAGAAGTCTGGCGGTACCAGCACGGGAGCAGAGGTCAGGCGTCTTTTCAGTTCCTGAAAGCTGTGCTCACATTGTGGAGTCCATTCGAACTTCTTATCTTTCTTGAGGAGTTCGGTTAGAGGTTTAGCAACCTTGGAGAAGTTCTCGACAAAGCGACGGCAATAGCTCGCTAAGCCCAGAAAACTCCGAACTTGCTTGACCGATTCAGGTGGAGTCCAATTAAGGACGGCTTGAACTCGCTCAGGGTTAACAGCAATACCTTTACCAGATATTACATGACCCAGATAGGTCACTTCTGACAACCAGAATTCACATTTAGAAAATTTGGCATAAAGGCGATGCTCTCGAAGTTTCTTCAACACTAGCCTTAAATGTTCGGCATGTTCTTCCTCGTTCTTGGAGTAGATGAGTATATCATCGAGATAAACTACGACGAATTTATCCAAATACTCCATGAAGATTGAGTTCATTAACCGAGAAAAGGTGGCTGGAGCGTTGGTTAAACCGAAGGACATGACGGTGTACTCGTATTGGCCATAACGAGTAACAAAGGCCGTTTTAGGAATGTCCCCGTTTCTGATTTTGATTTGATGGTAGCCCAACCTCAAATCCATCTTGGAGAAGACTGAGGATCCAGCGAGCTGATCGTACAGGTCGTTGATCCTGGGAAGTGGATATTTGTTCTTGATTGTGACCAAATTGACAGGTCGGTAATCTACAACCATCCGGTCCGTACCATCCTTCTTCTTGACGAATAGGACGGGGCAAGCCCACGGAGATGAACTAGGGCGGATGAAACCCTTTTTCAAGGACTCATCGAGTTGTTTCTTAAGCTCGGCTAGTTCTAGTGGTGCCATCTTATAAGGTCTTCTAGCAATCGGAACGGTTCCGGGGATGAGGTCGATTACGAACTCAACATCCCTGTCAGGTGGAACACCTGGCAATTCCTCTGGAAAGACATCCGGGAAGTCACAGACTACCGGCACGTCCTCAAGGTCTGGCAAAGGGCTGGCGTTAAGAGAATATAATTGTCGCTTGGCTATTCGGGTCAAGACATTGACTATCTTCCCCGAAGGATGGGTGAGTTGAACAGTCCTAGAGAAGCAATCAATTTTGGCTTGATGAGCTGACATCCAGTCCATACCCAAAATGATATTAATATCTGAAGATTTAAGGGCTATCAAAGATGCGAGAAAACAAGTCTGTCGACTTGGATTTCATTTCCATGGCTTACTCTAGAAGTTTGCCATTTGGATCCCGGAGTTTGAATTACCATAGAGGTTGGCATATCACAGAATGCGACGTTATGCAAGCGAGCATAGTTTTCGGATATAAAAGAATGAGAGGCTCCTGTATCGAAAAGAACAGATGCCGGGTGGCAATTAACAAGAAGCGTACCGAGAACGACGTTGGGATCCTCTTGAGCTTCTTCGGCAGAGATACAGTTGACATGGCCACGTGAAGCGGTGACCGGCTTGGCGTGGAATATTTTCCCTGTCGGCTTGCCACGGCCAACAGCTTTAGCAGATTGATTGGGGTTGGTCTGGGGACACTCACGCATATAGTGACCAGATTCCCCACACTTGAAACAAGTCACGGAACTGGTACGTGGAGGAGCATTATTGGTTGGACCCCCATAGGGCTTGGCTGGAGCAGACTGTTGAACGGGGCGAGGCGCCTGGAAAGATGGCCTCGGTGTGAACCTGGGTGGCAGGGCGGTGTTGGGCACCCACACGCGGCGCTTCTGAGGACCAGCACCGGATGAGAAACCCATGTCACGGCCATGCTTGCGTGTTGCGTCATAGTCAGTCTGACCAGTTTCAGCACTGATGGCTTTGTTGACAAGTTTCGAAAAGATGTGCACTCATGCAGACGGAGGTCGCGGCGAAGCTCAGGACTAAGGCCCTTACGGAACCTTGCTTGCTTCTTGGCGTCAGTAGACACTTCCTCAGTTGCATATCGGGCGAGATTACCAAACTCCCTGCTATAGGCATCCACGGAAAGTCGGCCTTGGGTGAAACTGCAAAATTCCTCACGTTTACGGTCCATGAGACCCTCCGGAATGTGATGTTCACGGAAAGCCTCGCTGAACTCAGCCCAAGTAGTGACATGGCCCGCTGGGCGCATAGCTCCATAATTCTCCCACCATAGACTGGCGGGGCCTTCAAGATGATATGCAGCAAAGGTGACCTTGTCAGCCTCCGCTACCAGCGCGGAACGCAGTTTGTGAGAGATACTGCGAAGCCAGTCATCAGCGTCGAGAGGCTCGACGGAGTGGTGGAACGTGGGTGGATGCAATTTGATAAAATCACTGAGTGACACCACGTTAGTCCTCTGATGGTGTGCTGTATTCTGTTCAATACGCTCCAACAAACGGTTGGTCTCCCGCTTGTTTCTCTCAGCTTCCATCATAACCTCGGCTAGTGAAGGAGGATGAGGCAGATTTGCATCCCTGACTTCACTGCCTTCGGCCTGCTCTTGAGAAGCAGGGTTAGCGCGCGTGTTGACCATCCTAGGTAAACAAGACAATGATTTAGTCAGGATGATAAAATTCCGACATAGGATACAAAATGTAAGGAATAACTCGGAATGCAAGATGATCATCCGTATGACATGGTAGATACAGAAACTGCTTCTTTTATTCCATCGTCATACACACCATACAGGGTTTAGTACAAGACCAAACAAAGTACTATTACGGTGAAAAGAGGATTACATCTCATCGGAGGCATTCCAAGCTCCTATACATTATTTTTCTACACCTCCGGAAAGAGTACAAACTAGGTCATATCCCACGAGTCACGCGGGACGATAGAAGACACAGCTAGTGCGAACTAGTGATACTACCACTAACTCAGACCGATCCGTAGTAGTCCTCGTAGAAGTCGCCTCCATAGCCTGGAAGTTCAACATGATCATCCGGAAACAGACGGTCTCGCGGAGCTTGTGGACCATAGGGGCTAGGATGAGGCCTTGGACCAACAAACGGTGGCCTGCGGGGACCGCGAGGTGGGGTGATGCCTCCTACATCACGCCAAACCATCACGTCCGGCAGAGCAGATCTCACAGGATAGAGATCGCGCATATCTGAATATCCAGCTTGCACCGCCGGTGCGAACCGAGTCAAAGTAGCCCAGTGGTCAGCACGGGTATTGAAGAGCTCTAACCTTAAGGCCCGATTTTCACGGTCCTTATCCTCGAGCATCTCAGCAGTGGTGCGAGTCCGTGAATCCTCCTGAGTGGGGTCAGCATAGATAGCCTGGAGATACCCTTGTGCTCCCGGATGTGATCCTGGCATATACCGGAAGTCAGAGTCCCGAAATAGACCAGATCTGACTCGCATAATGGTCATCATAGAGTAGGCGGCGTCCTGCACAGCCATCTCAATAGTAACCCCGAGTCCATAGGAGCAGTGAAGAGGCTCGGTGGATCCAGGATAAGATGGAAATATCCTGACAGTGCAGAGATACTGGCTTTGATTGAAATCCCAGAATTGCTCTTCGACCGTGTACTCAGGATACCAGCGGTATCCAGCCTCAGTCATTACCCTGACCAACTTAGCAGTATGGCCGGGTACATCTAGGCATCGAGTCAGGCGAACCACTTGATTGAGGTCGCGAGTGGCCATCTGAAAGCATAATCATAATGCAAAGGCATTAGAATTTCTAGCAAAATTTCGGCAGCATAACAGCTGTAAATGCTCAAAAAGGATTTTGAGACATTTGACAAAGGATTTCGTACATACTCAACATCATCATATCAAAGTTCTGAAACCATTCTGGCAACATAATGTGGTAGTAGAACTGAACTAGGCTTGTAACCATCAAACTTATAAGGTACTACTGATTAGTAACTCGTGATCCTGATAGAGAGAACAGATCCTAATTCCTTAACCCCCGGTGGAAGAATGGACTGACTCAGATCAGAAAGTCATAAGGTATAAGGAGTAAAAAGAGCCTTACGTTCCAACCCACAAACAATTCCCCTACATATAACTAAAGAATTTCTAGACTCAACATCGACCAGTTTGGCTTGGAGAACCTACAGGCAGTCCGGCTCTGATGCCAACGCTGTCAGGACCCCGACTCGATGTCACATCGATCTAGCCGGTAACACCTCATATCACTTTGCGGCCTCACGCACGGTATCCCCACGGGTGTCGTCTTACCTTTTCCCGGGACCGTTTGCGCCTTTTGGCTCACGTATATGATAGTGTCGCTAGCATCCATATGATAAAGAGCCCGGGCTGACATGACTAGTCGTAAACCCAAAGTGGCACAGACTTACAGGGACAGGCATCCATGACCCAGCTTCGAACGTGTCGGTCATCAGCAAGTGGGTCCGGGCTGTAGCACTGGGCTAGCAGGACTCCGGTAAACCGGGCTGTAGCGGGCTAACAGGACTCCGGTACTCAAAGCGTGACATTTCCCCGAAGGGACAGACACAGGAACGAAGAAGGACACATGCCGGCCAGCCTAAGTGTTCCAGAGCAGTAGCAAGCTACCATGGCTCAGCGGTAACACTAGGAGACATTTCCCGGTAAGAGAGGCTACTAAAGATAAACAACTAGATAGTCAGATCCCACACATACCAAGCATTTCAATCATACACACAATATGCTCGATATGTGCAAATACAACGAAGCATCACAACATGACTCTATGACACAAGTACTTTATTTAAGGCTCAGGGAGCCATACATAACATACACAAAGGTACGGGTCTCACGACCCCAACATACAAGTCATACAGTCATACAAACCAGCAGCGGAAGTAACTTGTCTGAGTACAGACAACTAGTAAAATAAAAGAGGCTTGGAAAGCCTAGCTATACTACGTGGTCCTTCACAAGCTCAGGGTCACCACCTGGGTCTTTAGCCTACTCGTTGATGTCAACGTCTACATAGAACCCATCAGAAGGGGTTGCAGCGTCTTCTGTAAAAATGTAGATTATAGCAACATGAGTACAAAGGTACTCAGCAAGACTTACATCAGATCCTACATACATGCATAGTATCAAGAAGGGTTGGTGGAGTTATTGCAGCAAGCCAGCTTTGACTCTTGGCTAGGCTATCCTACGATACTCCAACTTGAAATGGTTTTGCGCACACGAGTCCACTACTCACCACTTCAATACACTACCGAGGATCCACCTCCGTCTTCCTACGGAAGAGCCATCCTCGGCACTCACACTTATCTTGAGGCTTTTAGTAGTTTCCATTTACTTGTCTATGAACTGTATAGGCAACCAAGTAGTCCTTTACCGCGGACGCGGCTATTCGAATAGATCATGTTAACCCTGCAGGGGTGTACTTCTTCATACACGCTCTCACCACTTACCGTCGCTTACACGACATGTACTCGGCAACCTTCAAGCGGAAGCCCAACGTGGGTGTCGGCCACGACCTACCTAATCACCTAAGCCTCCAGTCCAGGTTTATCGCCTATTCAGGTTCCATCCGCAGGGAGTCCGGCCGAGGTTTCCCATACGGCCCCGAACGATGTGAACAGGGTTCCCGAGATACCTAACGGGTATTCGGTACACCGTGCCACGTACCTACCGCATCACAGCCCACCCCTACGGTCAGCGCTGTCCACGGCCTCCAGTAGGCTACAAACACCAGAAACTACTTGCAACTCCTGGACGGAGAACTAGGGTGAATAAGAAGCCGAGAGGGTCCATTGGTTTCGGGCCCAATGCATGGTAGTAGCTGATTCTTAAATCACACATACAGATCTCAGTGCTTAAGGTCGGCTTCAATGAAACAACCCACCATGTACTCCTACATGGCCTCTCATCGATACCTTTACCAAATCGTGTTCACCACACCACTCTCATTACCGACATAATCATTTCACTCTAGCCCATCACCCAGATGAACCAGACCTGACACGACTCTAAGCATAGCAGGCATAGCAAGGTAGGAACAACACATACATAGGGCTCAATCAACTCCTACACATGCTAGTGGGTTTCATCTAGTTACTGTGGCAATGACAGGTCATGCAGAGGAAATGGGTTCAACTACCGTAGCACACAGCAGTTTGAAACGCGTTGTCTTAATGCAGTAAAAGAGAGCAGGAGCGAGAACATGGGATTGTATCGATATGATCAAATGGTTGGTTGCTTGCCTGATGGTTCGATGCACTGATACGGTTCTTCGTTAGGGTAATCACGGTACTCCTCGGAGGCAGAACCTGTCGCAAAGGACACCGATACACAACCATCACCAAACAATGTGCAACAATATGATGCATGCATGAAACAAAGCAATATGAGTGTGTTGGGCTAATGCAACTAAAACCAGAAGGGTTTGAACAAATTTGAATCAAAGATTCAAATTTCAAATTCAAATATGGCCTTCTAAAGTGCTTTTCCTTGTTCTGCTTAAAACATCAATTTAACTTGTTTGATCATGCATGAAAATAGTACAGATGGATAGATTGGATTTTTCTGATCATTTTTCATATATAATTTGTCCAATTTGGAGTTACAGAATAAAAGTTATGAATTTTTGAAGTTTAAATAATATTCTGGAATTTCCTGATTTAATTTAAATCCAGAAATTAATTACTGCGTCAGCCTGACGTCAGTGTGGCGTCAGCAGGTCAACGGAACAGGTCTGGGTCAAACCTGACAGTGGGTCCCGCATGTCAGGGTGATTATTTTAATTAAGATTTGATTAAAACTAATCCTGTATAATTAGCAGGGCTGGGCCCCACCTGTCATTGACTCAGGGGAGTCAACCAGGGCCCACCCGTGGTCAAAGTCAAAACCGGCGACGCCGGCGTTTAGCCGCCGGCGAGCCAGACGCGGCGGCGGGAGTGGTTTTGGCCATTTCGGCCACCAAAAGGGCCGCGGAGACCACCGGAGTGGAGCTGAGGACAAACCGCAGCTATTGGCGGAGTCCGTTGGGGTCGGGGTGGCCGGAGTTGGCGCCGGCGACGACTTTGGCGGCCATCGGGGTTCGGTCGAGGATGAACTTGGCGCTAGAGGGGTCGGTGAGGCTCGTGGAGTGGCTAGCTAGGTGCTGTGGGACTTGGTGAGTAAGATGGACACCATCTTGTGGCCGGGGTGTGGCCGGAAGCACGTCGGCGACGAGGTCCGCGACGGCGCGTGCGGGTGAGCTTGGTGCGCTCGCTGTGGTGCTCGAGAGAGAGAAAGAGAGGAAGGGGAAGTTAGCCCAGCTCACTGCGGTCTTGATGGAAAGGACGGCGGGGTCGGCGACGAGCTGCTGCAGCGGCGACGGCGAAGGGGATCTCCGGTGATGGCGGTTCGGGCGAGGTTGGTGCGGCGGCTTCGAGGCACGCGAGCGCTCGGGGCTCGGCTAGCTCGAAGGAGTAGAGGACGGCGGAGCTTCTGGACAGGGTGGCGCGGCGTGGAGACGACGGGGAGCACGGCTACGGTGGTGGTGCGGCGACGGTGGCGTCGGCCATGGCGTGGGAGCGCGAGGGAGAGGAACTGGGGGCGAATGGAGGTGTCCAGGAGGGTCGGGGCGCGACGTGGAGCTCGTCCAGGCCATCAGGGCGGCGAGAGGGGGAGGCCGGGCGGCGTGCAGCTGCGTGGCGAGCTGCGGTGCCGCCGCCGAGCACCTTGGCTGCCTGCCTGGCAAGCCAAGCAGCTCGCTGGAGCGGTGGCCGGGCTGGGCCGGCCAGGTGGGCTGGCTGGTGGGCCTGCGGTGGCGCCAGGTAAGTTTTCCCCCTTTTTTTTCTGTTTCTGTTTTATTTAATATATATCTGCAACTTTGTTGAATTTAATAAAATACCTAGGCAACTTCAAAAATCACCAAACTATTCCTGGCCCATAGTTGGATTATTTCCAACATGAAACATTTTAGTTTGGAGATATTTGAGCATTTAAATATTTTATATTATTTTAAATGCCCAAATTCAAATATTTATGATTTAATTCAAAAACCCTAGGATGGCCTAGGAAAATGTGCACCACTTTTGGCAGAGGTTCTGAACCAAGACAAAAATGATGGGCATTTTAGAAGGGCATTTCAGGTTCATTGAAAAATTATTTTAGTAACCCTAGTTGGTTTCAGAGGGGACTGGGGGTTCTGTCATCCCCATTTCAAGTTTCTGATGAAAGAGTAAACATGATGCAACACTCTAATGCATGTCTAGCTAGGGTGTGACAACCAGTGCAAATATAGGTAACAAAGCAGCATATCATATATACTGGCCGTCAAAATTGGTCACCGGTGCAAATAAACGCGGTAGCAAAACAAGAGCATAACTGAAACAACTTCAGAAGAGCTCATGAAACGTTATCCTGGGTATCCACCATGCTGGCAATAAGCTTAGCAAGCTGATTAGCTTTGTCCTGTTTGGCGCTAAAATCCTCCAATGCTTGTTGTTGCACCAGAAAGTATGCATCTGAATGCTCCAGGGACTTCCACAGTCCTTCCGCTTCTTGTCGCAGCACAGCTGATCGATGTCTTTCAGCTTGTAGTTGAGACTCAAGAAACCGAACTGATTCAGACAGTGAGTTTGAATAGCTTGTGCAAGCGGTAGTGGCCAGTAACTCCAACACTAAACCAAGACAGGATGTGTCACTATCCTGAACCTTATCTGCATTACTTCCTTTACCGTTGCTTAATAAGGCACTCTTCCCCAATATTTTGTCAGCATTCTAAAAGAAGAAACAAGCAGACACATACCAAGTTTAGCATGTACTAGTATATGAAACTCATTTCGGTGAACCAGTTCATTAGTAAGGTGGACAGGATTAAACTACCAAGTCTTCTATTGCCAAGTACTAGTACACAATAAAAGCATCAAACAAACATATATCTATGTCCTATGGTAGCAATGGAATCTTAAATTGGAACAATTGTTCTTCAGGTCTAGGCACTTGTTCTACATGAACAGAGTACAGTAAGACGCAAGAATATAATACTTAAAAATAGAAAATGAGCTCATAGACCTTACCACATTCTTGGTTCGGGACCACTACAGAACAAGGCTTCCCAGTCATCGTCCAGTAAATGTGTCTCAGGAGAACGTAAGGGAATTTGATGAGTTTCTTTGCCGGTGGAGTATGTTTTCTTCAGGTAATTCTGATACTGCCACCAAGCATTCTTGAAGATAGCAGAGGTATTAGCACAGGTTACCTCATCCTGAGTTTCCAAATCGGTCCTTCTCTATAGAGAAAAATGTGAAAATTTGCTGTATTATAACCATCATGGAGGTAGGATGTATGGGACGAAGCAAAGTAATTGCCATGAATAACATTACTTACACATAACTCCTGGACAAACACCTGCAACTGGCATTTTCCTTCATCTTTAGTATAATATTTCCAAGATGGGAAGATACGCACATACGATTTAACAACATCAAATGCGATAGATGCTAAACTACGACTAGCTGGTTGTGCTTCCTCCACAAGAATAGGCGTACTAACTGGTGGAGTTGGGGTTCGCCATGATAGTACTGGCCCTTTGGGCACTAGAGCTGCCTTACTAACTGCTCTTGTTTGGGAGCTCTGTGGTGGAGATGGTGCTGTGTCAACAGGAACTGGGTTACTATCGGCTGGGGTTGGGGTTAGATTGGGTGAAGTTGGTTCTCTGTCCATCGTAGTAGGGGTACAATCTGCGAGAGTTTGGGTTATGTGTGGTAGGTGCATGTACAACTGGGGTGCTATCTCCACCAAGAGGTAGCACTGTTTTATTTGAAGACTGTGTTTTTAGTCCGCTAGATACTGGCATCACCCGCTCCAATTTAAATGGCTGATAAACAGGAAACATAGTTGAATGTACAGACATTGTATGAGAGACAGATGCAATAGATAGTGTGGAAAAAAGAGGGCATGAAATAGTTGACATGTATATTGTTTAACTAAAACAGATAGCATGACATAATTTCACATATATGATGTCTATCTAAACTGGATAGCATAGCATAACATAATTTAAAGATATGATGAATAACTAAACAAGATCGCATGACATAATTGACCTACATGTTATCTAAGTAATGAGGATCACATCATTTAATTCACATGTGTGATTTATATGCTAAACAGAAGGCATTCGATATGATGTCTGAACTAAGAACATGGTGTTGAATATTGTGTATATGATGTCTAAACTATGCAATGCAAGACACTGTATGCATGATATGAGCAGTATAACCATGCCAAGTTAGAGCATACACCTCAGTGGGGGAATAGGACTGGTCATCTGTCTCTGAATCCATCTCCGAGGAGCTATCGGGACCCAACAAGAGATCTGCTTCGACAGGTAGCACTGTCTGCTCTGAAGGCCTTGTTTTCACTCCAGATTTTTCCATCTCCCACCCAAATGGCCGATTCACAGGAAGAGTAGTTTAATGTACAAACATTGTCGACAAATGGAAATGTAATGAAGAAAAGGATGGGCAAGATATCATTCAAATATATGATGCATGGTTAAACAGGATGGCATTGCACATTTCACATATATTATGGCTAGATAAAAGACATGAGACTGCATAATTCCCATATATGATATAGAAACTAAACAGGTGGCATTACAGAACATGTCTAAACTAAGCAGATGACATATATGATGTCAAAATTAGGCACTGCAAGGCAACATATGCATGATATGACTAACATCATCATGCCAAGGTAGAGCAAACACCTTGGGGGTAAATAGGAGTGGTCAGCGGCGTCCGAATCTGCCTCAGAACAGATATCTTCCTCTGGATTACAATCTGGAGAGGGGTAGGGAGGGTTTGCCATTGAACCCACCATGGAGCGATGTCTGCATGACATTGTATTGCCGTGCAAAACTCTTCTCTTTTTCTCTACATGTTCAGCATGACTGTATCTAACATGCATACGAAAAAAATATGGTGAGATTATGTAAGGAGAGCATGCAGAAATTTAGAGTGATGGTAACAACCAGTGGATCGATAGTTTTCCGTTGAACCAAAATAGCCCTAATGGATCGACGTGAATGTATAGTAATAAGTGATGCAACAAGTGTACAACCTCTTTGCTGTAGCCGTGTCGACCTCAGCATCATTGGGTTGGTCGCTGAAGCAGTTGAGGTAGAGGTGGCTGTCGGAGGTGTGGAGGAAGATCTGAGGAATCTGTAGATGGCGTCTAGGGCACTACTCTGTTGTGACGGACCGTTCTGTCATTGGAGCAGCTCCGGTGAGCCGTAAGACGTCAAGGCTGAAGCAGCACAAGACAGACATCGTCAATCTCAAGTGGTATTCTAATAGCATCTCCAATAGATGATGTAAAATGGATGTAAAATTAACATCACCAAAAACCACCTGACTACAATAGATGAGGTAAAAACTATTGACTCTGAACTTAACTGTCAAAACTGAAATTTACTGTGGAATCTGAATGCTACTGTCGAAACTGAACGCAATGGTAGCAGAGAGGCACTTGACATGTAGTTTAGGGAGGGCCTGCAGTTCATCTTCAACCTGCACCCCCTGAGCCGACAGCCACCACCGGCCGAACCGCCGGCCCCAGCGCTGCCTCGCCGCCCCAAAATAACTCGCCACCACCTCCCCGGCCAGCCCTCTAGGCCCCTGCCCCTAACCCTGAACCCTAAGATAGATAGTGGGGTACCTCTCCGGCGAGCCCCCGTCTCTGCTGCGGGTGGTTCTTCCTTAACTCCGGCGAGCCCCCCCCAACCCCTGAAAATCGACTGACCCAAAAGTCGATTCAGTAGACTGAAGTGTGGCTTAATCGGAGCAGAGCAGCAGCATGAGCGAGGGGGAGAGCAGCAGCAGCAGCTGGGCGAGCGAGCGTTCGAGCGAGAGCCAGAGCAGCAGCACCAGATCCGGCTGGTATGGCCGCCGCCACTGAAGGGGCCTCGCACTGGGGGAGAGCCGCCGTGGAGATGTCACCCGCGGCGCCGGCTTCAAGGTAGCCGCTCCATGGGGGTGCAAGATGGAGCACCGTCGGCGCCGGGAGGTCGAGTTAAGGAGAAGGTGCGATGCGATGAGTGTACAACCTCTTTGGTGGCGCCGAGTAGGCCTCGGCTTCGTCCAAGGAGTCGGTGAGGATGCTGCGGTTCCGATGGAGCAGGTTAAGGCGGCACTGTGGGGATGGAGCAGCCGCGATAGACGAGGCGATCATCAGAGCAGCTCCTTGGAGGTGGAGGACAGGGCGGCTGAACCGGAGGGATGGCGAGATGGACGACAGATCCTCATCCGGGGAGGTGGACGAGGGACATCGAGCTGTTGCGGTGGATGACATCATCAGGGAAGAGGCTCCGGCTGGGCAGCGGTGACGTGGCATACGAAGGAGGGTGGGGTTTCGCGGCAGGAGCGGAGAGGTTACGGCGGCTTGGGATTTCGAATGGCGAAAAGGGGCCGATGGGAGGGGGTGAAGCATGACTTAGGAACGCGCTTGTCCAAAATGCAGGGTGTGTTACAAAAGTACCCCCCACCGATTTGAACTAGCGGCCCTTTCGGCTCAGGGTTAGAAGGGGGATGCGTTTTTCGATGCTAACTTTGACCAAATATTTGAGCAATGATATATGACATGCAACTTACACAAAGCACACCATTAAATTCGTCTGTGAAAGGTTCTTTCAATGATATAATTTTCACATTGTGCATGTCATGTACTATTAATCTTGTCAATAGTCAAAGGCGGTCTTAAAAATCTCATTACGCCCTATATAGATGGAAGGAGGGAGTATGAATCCATGTTATGTCCGATTAGTTTTTTTCTTGCTGTATAATGCATGTAACCTACTCATACCAACATTTTAGTGCATTCGAAATGTCTATACTACCGCTGCAATTCGAACTAAATTTGAATTTGTTTCTCTATTTCAATAAGAATCTACAATCATGATTGTTGCCAACTTCAACCATCATAGTTTCCTTGCTATCCGCCAGATATAAACCAGACGGCCTATAATGCAGGATGGCAGGCACACCATCATCAACAACTCCGTTTTTATAAGAGTAGAGATAAAATATATTAAATGTAGTATACCATGTTCATAACCACACCATGTGTATCACCGTTATATATATTCACACATCCGTCGGTTTGAAACACTATGATAAATTCTTCAAATATCCGAATTCGCTTTTTATAATGAAGTATATATGATCTCTATTTGTCTTTTACACCCACACAACCCTCTTATCTTTGTAGCTAGCGCTAACTTTCTCTTGTGCATGCACACGCCCGCATCCCTCTCACCCTCCCTCAGCATTCTCTAGCTCCATTGTGCAAATTCGTCTTTTCACTTTAGGTCGTTCACCCATGGTGTGTGTAGGCCCCCCCAGCTCCTTCTTTACGACACACATCGATCGATATGCCTCTCTAGCCAGGTGTGCCTAGCACAAACACAAGCTTCCCCTCTTCTCTTGTCACCGTCCATGCCTCACTCCCACCACTCTTTTCATCGTTCTCATACTCGCACACTCCTCCCCCTCGATATAGTATGCCTCTCGTACCACCTCCTACATGCATCCCTCTCTCTCTATCCTTCTCCTCGTGCCTCATTTGCTTCTAACACACACATGCATGTATACCGATCGATCTCCCAACATATACCTAGATCGACTTTAACTACCCCCCATCGATTGACGTACCTCACAAGTTATGTCTCTCCTTTCTCTTACAAAGGGCGATTGATCTTCCTATGTAGTTACGTCTGCTTACCACAGCCACATCGTCCCCCCTCATCATGCATGCATGCCTCCTGACCCGTCTCTCACACGCACGTGCACAGACAACAAGCAGCCATCTCCTCTCTTATTGATATTGCGGGCGCGCCCTCCGTTTATCTAGCAAGCCTATCCCACCATTTGTTAGAAGCAACTCCACTACCACCCCCTCCAACACTCTAGCTCTGTCTCTCTCCCAACCTTATCCATCTCCTGCACATATGCATGGATGCCGATCGATCTCCCTTAATACATGAGGCAGATCGATCTCCTTAATACATGAGGTAGGCCTCTCTCCTCCTCCACACATATACCAGCCATTGTACCTCTATAGTTAATTGGGCCTCCCTCTTCCCCCACCACACACCGATAGTCGAGCACTGCAGGGAGGTATCCATGCCACAGAGACAAACTGCACATGTCCCATCTCACGCTCCAGTAGGCCAGCCACTCTATATCTTTGACGTGGGCACACACAAATTCGATGGCACTCTTTATCGATCATGCGCGCTCGCACACACACACATCATCCCTCTCTTCGATTCTGTGGACACCTCAAGCCGATGATACCTCCACTCTCTTCTCGTGGATCGCCCCCTATATATATGTTATATCCAGGACTCTATTTCACACACATTGCATATGTTAAATTTTTTGATTGACCCCCCCCCACAAAAAAAACTCTCAAGAACCCACACACTATATCTCTCTTGGTTTGTATCTCTCTCACACAACCCCACGTAGGTGGTGTACGTATACAAGAAGAGAATAGGTGCACCGTGCACGTACTCACGCTTCGTGCCCAGCCACACCTGCACGGGTACACGGTGGAGCTCATTTCTCCGCAAAAGCTGAATTTGTTTTTGAAACATCAAGTGGCCAGAGACTCGAAAACTTATTTGCCCATTAGTGACTTGTGAGGGCGGTGGATTTTAGTTTGTACGATAATGCTGCATCCACCTAAAGTAACGAAAGTTCTTACGTAAACTTCCTAGTAATTCCCTCTTCGTAGGTGCAGCATTACTCCTAACATTTGTAATATCAGTTTGAAACTTATAATATTGCCGTGTCCTATTCCTGCGTTTTCGAAATCCTGCGAATCAAACAGGTCCTGAGTTGGTGATGATGTTGTGCCTCCCATGTTTCACCAATAGCCGTGGGATCTAGATCTGACGCATACAAACCAAGCTTCTCCATTTTTGCAAAAAGATGCCCGCACTTGTTCCCTATTTACAAACAACTCCTTATCTCTCACAATCTAGGAGTAGAAGGCCGTGGAGAAATCTGGCGCGATGGCCGCTGCCGGAGCCGTCCACCCCCAATCTTGGTGTTCTGTGCAATGCACGAGCATCTACGCATGGGAAATTATGTCGAATAGGGCTAGTTGTAAGCAGGCTAGCTCTACAGCCATGATGATAATGACTGCAGACGGTGAGGCTGACCATGGTATGCCGAACACGACGCCTATACTCAGGTGTCATCTCCGGCGCAGGGTCTTGTCACTTCATTGTGAGGAGCAGCACGTAATAATTTGACCAACGGGTAGTACAGTGCTAGTACTCCTACTACTACATTGGTAGTACTACTACTAGTACTTGTAGCACCACCGTCTGGATTTAGGAGTACTACCACGTCCACCGGCACCGAGGAACGTCTCCAGGTAGTATTGCTTGAGGCCGCCAGGGCGAGGGGCCGCTTGGACAACAACTTAGTCTCCTTGTTCGACGAGGTCCTCGTCGGTTTCCTCGACAAGTTCACCGTCGTCAAGAAGCTTGCGGACGACTTTGACGTAAGCCTCCAGCCGATGCGCCCAGGCTCTGCGATGCCCGCCACCCTCAAGGGCCACTATGGTAACAACCTCTTCGACGCACTGGTAGCCCTGTGACTGCCCGCCGTCGCGCTGGAGAATGTCCACCTCGAGGTCGTGCTCGCCGCGTAGCGCCTGGCGCAGCAAGACACCATCGACATAATCACCCACGTCTATGCGCAAATCTCCACAAGGACTACTACATGCAAGAGGAGGATGATAGGACGTTGGCCTTCTTGGAGCGCAGGGCAACCTTGGACGACACTGTTCAGAAGCACGTTGAGCTCGCCGCCAATGCCGCTGCTCCTCACACATCGGTTGGTGACCCGGCGCACTAGGGCGTGAGGATGTCGTTGAACGTTGATGGATCCGTATGTATTTTTATCTTTCCGTCAAATCCATGTAGTAGTATATGATACTACAGTAATTATCTTACCTTTCACATCAACTTCATAATTTTCGTACGTACTCCATGCATGAACGGCGCCAGAACCAAACTTCTCATTACTCTAGGCAAAATCGTTATTTTCTATCTATCGATCGCGCCATGGAGCAGAACCAAATTTTACAAGTTACGATTTCAAAAGGAAAAGCCTGCCGTGTTCGTGTCGCACCCCCACACGGTTGGTCCGGCACGCCGCTCAAGCGGGAATGCATGCGGTGTTGCATTTTCACTTACAAGTGGGACCGAAGTTGAGCAAACCGACTATCGGCAAACCTCCACCCCGCCCACCGCGCGATGACTGAGAAAACAGGAGGGAGAAGAGATGGCTGTAGCATGGACTCCAAGAAAATTGGTGTCGGATGGGACTCGTGTGGGTGGCGTGTGCCGTACTGCTAGACGCGAATGCTACTGAGTTATGGCCCATGCCACCCCACTATGGCCCTGTTTGGATCATGGTGTTAGAGCTAGTTTGGGTTAGTTGGAGGCTAAAATAACCCAAAAGTATCCAAACAGGGAGGGTTAGAGTGGGTTAGTTCCCAACTATCCCGGTGGAGAGGTGCTTATTTGGGTTAGAGTGGGTTAGAAAATAACTCTAACTCTAACTGTGTTAGAGTATCCAAACAGGGCCAATATCGAGCCTATATCGAGGTACGTAGAACAAATTTCCTGCAGTCCGTGCTCAGCCCTCCTCTATCTCTCTTCTCAGCCAGCCAGTGGACGTGCGGAGCCCATCGTCTGTTTGCTCACATGCGGCCCCACATGTCAGTGAAAATGCAAGAGGACCCACTGAACCTACACATCTTTCACCTCGACATGCTGGTGATGAAAAACAAATCCAATAAAGATCTTCGGTGGCCGCTTTTGGAGTTACTCAAGAGTAGTAAGATTCTATCTATAGTTTAGCCCAACACGCACATCTCGTGGCTTCAACTACCACTCTATTTTCTTTCATGACACGACCTGGATGCTGGATGTCCCACGAGTCGGCAAAAGGAGGAAGAACCCGACCAAATCTTCGGTACTGCTCTTGGATGAGATTAGTGCACTTGTTGATACTCCTACTAGAATAGAGGCTAGACATGAGACTAGATGCGAGGAAGCAATGTCTAATTCTTTACACTCGACGAAGAAAGAAGCACGCAAGATCGAGCCTCCGCAGATCAACAATGAATGCATCGAGAAGGCACTAATCCAACTTACAGGAGTAGTAAAATGTATTCTTGTGGTTCTTGTTTTCTTTGCTCTTGCTTTTCTAGTCAAAATTATCGTTGGAGTTCGTGCAAAATGGAGGTCCGTTTGGGGTCATGCATTGGAGTTGGCCTTACAAGTGGGACCACAGTGAAGGAAACCGACTATCGGCAAACCCCCACCTCGCCCACCGCGCGTTGGCTGAAGTTAGAGAAACGACGAGGTTGAAGAGATTGCTCTAGCATGGACTCCAAGAAATAATATGGTGTCAGATGGATGTCGTGGTGGTGGCGTGTGTCGTACTCCTGGACTTGAATGCTTGTTCTGGCCCATGCCACTCTACTACTCCTACTACTTACTCCTACTAGTATATAGTATACTAGTATCGAGGATTCGAGGTACTGGTTATGTACAACGAACACATTAACATATGGCTACAGTAAAAACACACGCCCGATGCGTGAAGCATGTGAAGCTAGTAGTATAAATTTAGAGAAGCGACTCGAAAGCCATTCATAAATTTAGTAAGTTTATCACAGGCATATCATTTTATTACATACAACAGGTCATCAACCCGCATCGACAATGAGGATACATTATAAATACTAAAGTTTTCACCACACAACAAATAACAAGCCATGAAATGAACTTCAACTCAACCATTCCGCGACGTTGGAAACACTTGGTTTGAACCACAAGTGATTCTCTGGGACGGGCCATCCATTGTCGATCTGGAGACCAACGCAGGACTGATCATCTAGGCTGAAGCGGCCTACTATATCAGTAACAGGGTAGGGAACCACCCAAATGTCCGAGGTATAGACATAGTTGCTTCTCATAAATGTGTCAACAACAGTTGGATCGCCTTTCACCATCATCAGATAGTTTTGTCCAAGGAAGAGCGAGTTTTCTCCAAGACTATCAATTCTGTGCCAGGGAGAAGGAGTTGGCACTAGCACACTAGTATCCATCCCGAATACCATGCAACGGGTGTTGGAATAGGTTCGGAGAGTGTGACCATGGGAGACACCTTCTTCCTTAGCAGTAACATCATCAGTGGGCTGTATACACACAAGAAGAGGTGATCCATCGGAATTAGTTGCCAGGCGCCACAGAGTATATCAGCGCTGCTCGTGATCATCACCATTGGCATCTCCCCCTTGGTTATAAAAATTTTCAAGTATAGGTGGTGGGTTGTTCACAGGACCTTGGAAACACAAGAAGAAGGTTAATTAGTAAAGGGAAACTTGCTAACTCGCATGCATGTGGATGAAACAATTATAATTACGGTGGAATACAAACGTACCGAAACTACGAGGATACCATGCAAAAAGAGTGCCACGAGTGGTGGCAGCAAACACAAGGCCCTCGTATTGAATTGCATCACAGTACTCATTCGTGCACAAAAACTGATTTTTGAGCAATGTCCATCGAGTCAAACCACTAAGGATGGCAACAAGCTTGTCGAAGATAGCAATAACTTCATAGTTGTTGTAATTCCAAGAGCGGTTGGGAACTCGACAAATTGCTACCTTCCATAGAAGACAGTCACCATGATCGTATTTGAACGCGCGTACATTACCGGTGTGCTCAACCTCTGGGCAGTGTGCTGAGATTTTTGGAAGTGGAACCCGGTGACGAGTGTACACATTCACAAGTTCCCACTCGCAGTTGGACCCAATGTAAACAACCCAATCTCCATTTGTGCCCGCCCAAGCCTTGCCCTCAAGCGATGGCATCTTAACATCATACGTATCACTATCAAGCGGCATCAACTTGCATAGGGCGAGGCCTCCATCGTGCCGGCGCCAGTCATCAGGGTCATGGCGAAGAAGATAGGGGAGATCAAACCGCTCCTTGACTCTTGGGTTCTTTGTAATGATGTTATTAGTTGAGTCGAGAATGGGCTTGAACGAACCTACCATGCTAGCCGAGGTGATGACGTCACACCGATCAATGAGTTCCTCCACCACGTCATCTTTTAGATCGGGGCAAGAATAATGGGGTCGTTTCCAGCCTGTTCCCTCCATGGAGAAGACGATCGAACAATGGCAGAAGAAAGGGTGAAGGGCTGAAGGAAAATGGAGGAGGGAGAGGAAGAGTGTGCGACAACAGTTCCAAATCGATAGGGAAAGGCGAAGAGTCGGTGGACAGTTGCGAGTTTGCCACGGTTCACGAAGAGGCGCCCCGGCCTACACGTCCGTTCGGAAATACTCCTACTACTCGCCGTCGTCTCACTGATATGTTGGAACGGGATCACATGTCAATGAAACATGGTGTGTAATTTCTCGTGCAAAATGTGATCTGGCCGCGTTGGCCTGAGGTGCCGCATTAGTTATCGACCTTTATTTTTTTAATGGCATGCCGATCAGTTTTGAAGCACGACTAACTGGTACTCTACGTGGAGAGGATGAAAGCAGGGACCCGCCAAGGTCATGGCAGTACACAAGCAAGTGCCTCCTTATTTCAAGCCAATAAAAAAATGGCTCCTTCTAGTGGATTTCTGACATCTGGGTCCCATGCCATTGTCAACGTAGTCAATACACGAGAGAATTGCACAACGAGCGGCTGACACCAGGGACCCAGCAGCTCGCCCAATTATTTTTGTTTTGAGTTAATTTGATAAATGCCACTCCAAATCTGGTGTATCCAAGAAATGCCACTGCAATTTCCAAACTTTGAAAAATGCCATTTTGGGCCATTTCTATTGGCATTTTTCGAAGTCTCGAGTGGCGCTTTTAAAAGTTTGCAAAATGCAGTGGCGTTTTTCAAAGTTTGCAAAAATTGTAGTGGCATTTTTCAAAGTTTGGAAATTGCAGTGGCATTTTTATGAATCGCCATAATTGGAGTGGCATTTATCTAATTTGTTTTTGAGACGGAAGCAGGGTGTCAACTGGGCTGTGCGGGACACTCTGGCCTCTCTAGACAACATTTTCTTTTATGTTTACCACAGACCAGCCCAGTAGTTTTTTTTCTTTCTGAAAATGGCTAGCCCAGTTATTTTGTGATTTGTCAAGTAAGTCGCTTTATCAGGCCTGCTGGGCTGCAGATCTTTCAAGACGAGTAGAGCTTCATTCGGCTGGCCGAGAAAATGGCTTATCAGTAATGAGAAATTGGCTGTACATTTTTAAAACACATCAAATCGGCAATTATTTTCAAATATCTTTTTTTCATTTCGAGATTTTAAATTGCATTGATTTTTATGCGTGGACAATTTATTGGATTTTATATTGATATACATTTATTTTTAAAATCAGTCTGAATGTGACTCGAAATTTCGGGATTAAAAACAGTTCAGACCGCACCGACATATGCAAAATTTCGTATAATTTTTTAACCGTGGCCACAATATGGGTTGTAATGCTAACATAAAGAGTATGGGCTCCAAAAAAACCCATAAGAATTAGCAAATGGGCTGTAAATTATTTGAAATAATGGCAGATGGGCTGTATGCTGTTTCCACAGATTTGAGGCTTTCCACAGATGGCCTGTATACTGTTGGATGTCCATCCAATGGTCGTCGTGCTTCTTCAATCTCTGCTCTTCCTGCTCCAGCCGCTCAAACAAGCGCCGGCGGGACTGCCAGCTCCCTCCTCCCCGCGGCCTGCTGTGCTGCCGCGCAGGCCTCACCGCCCCACCGTACTCCCATCACTGGCCTAGCCATCCCTCTACTCACCCACACCTGCTGTTATTCTCCGGCGATGGCAGATGAACCAGTAAACCCTCATACAGTCGTACTCCCCTCCGTGCGGGAAACAAAAACAATGGCCGAGTCTTCCCTGCCTCCGTGTCGTTCCCTTCCTAGGCCTCGCCTTCGTCCACCGCCCTGGTGCTCTTAGCGTGGCGTGGTCAGCGTGGTCAACGACCGACATGCATCTGAAGTGGACTGTACGTGGAGAGGCTGACAGCTGCGTCCACGGCCGCACGCAAGGAAATGCCTCCTTATTACGCGCAAAATAATGATTTCCTCCACCTAACATCTAGGACCCACTGAAATGGCCTCTGTATTTCGTGAAAAAACATTACTGCCGCTGGCAGCTCGGATCCACCGGCTATATCTTCGCACGCAAGGATGTGCCTCCTTATTACGCACAAAAAAATGAATACTCCCCCTACTAGCTGGGACCCAGTATAGTGGGCCTACTAAGTTGAAGGGGACGAAGGGCTTTTTCAACTTAGTCAATATGCATGATTCTAGCTCGACTGACCGTACGATGTCCATCCAACGGCCGTAGTGCTTCTTCAACCTCTGGTCTTCTTGCTCCAGCTACCCAAAGCAGTGCCAGTCGTGCCACCTGCTCCTGCCTCCCGTGGCCGGCTGTGCTGCCGCAGAGGCCTCACCGCCCCCATACTACTCCCACCGCTGGTCAGGCCATCCCTCCACTCCACTCACCCACACCCCCTGTTATTCTGTGGTGACGGTAGCGCAGCTGAACCAGTGAACCCTCGAACTCCTCTCCGCGTGGGCATCCACTGCCGCGTCTTCCCCGGCTCCGCGTCGTCCCCTTCCTAGGCCTCGCCGTCGTCCACCGCCGTGGTGCTGTCAGCGCGGCGTGGTCAATGCGGTCAATGACCGAATTCCATCGGAAGAATACTGTACGTGGAGAGGCTGACAGCTGGGTCCACGACAGCCGCAAGGAAGTGCCTCCTTATTACACGGAAAATAATTATTCCTCCACCTCACAGCAGCGACCCACCGGACACCCACCAGTATATCACAAAAAAAACGTTTGCCCCTGACTGTTGGGACCCACCCGACGGGCCACCATATTTCGCAAAAAAAAACATTCCCCCTGCTGTCAGCTAGGACCCACCGGAAGTGCCTCCTTATTACGCACAAAAAAAATGAATACCCCCTGCTAGCTGGGACCCACCTTAGTGGCAGGCTGACTTGTGGGCCTACTAAGTTGATGGGGATGGAGGGCTTTGTCAACTTAGTCAATATGCACGATTCTAGCTCCAGTGACCGTACGATGTCCATCCAATGGCCGTAGTGCTTCTTCAACCTCTGGTCTTCTTGCTCCAGCCGCCCAAACCAGCGCTGGTCGTGCCTCGTGCTCCTACCTCCCGTGGCCGGCTGCGATGCGGCGGAGGCCTCACCGCCCCCTACTACTCCCACTGCTGCCAGGCCATCCCTCTACTCACCCACACCCCCTGATATTCTGCGGCGACGGCAGCCTCACACCGCAGCGAACCAGTGAACCCTCGTACTCCTCTACGCGTGGGCATCCACTGCCGCGTCTTCCCCGGCTCCGCATCGTCCCCTTCCAAGGCCTCGCCGTCGTCCACCGCCCTGGTGCTCTCGGTGCGGCGTGGTCAACGTGGTCAAGGAACAGCTTCCATCGGACGTGGACTGTACGTGGAGAGGCTGACAGCTGGGTCCACGGCCGCAGCAAGGAAGTGCCTCCTTATTACGTGCAAAATAATTATTCCTCCACCTGACAGCGGGGACCCACCGGACGAGACACCAGTATTTTGCAAAAAAATTGTTTCCCCCTGACTGCTGGGACCCACCGGACGGGCCACCGTATTTCGCAAAAAAAAACGTCTCCCTGCTGTCAGCTCGGACCCACCGGAAGTGCCTACTTATTACGCACAAAAAAAGAATACTCCCTCGGCTAGCTGGGACCCACCTTGCTGGGAGGCTAACTTGTGGGCCTACTAAGTTGACAGGGACAAAGGGCTTTGTCAACTTAGTCAATATGAATGATTCTAGCTCCACTGACCGTACGATGTCCATCCAACGGCCGTAGTGCTTCTTCAACCTCTGGTCTTCTTGCTCCAGCTGCCCAAAGGAGCGCCGGTCGTGCCGCATGCTCCTGCCTCCCGTGGCCAGCTGTGCTGCCGCAGAGGCCTCACCGCCCCTACTATTCCCACCGCTGGCCAGGCCCTGCAGCGACGGCAGCCTCACACCGCAGCCGAACCAGTGAACCCTCGTAGTCCTCTCTGCGCGGGCTTCCACTGCCGCGTCGTCCCCTTCCTAGGCCTCGCCGTCGTCCACCACCATGGTGCTCTCCGTGCGGCGTGGTCAACGTGGTCAAGGAACGACTTCCATCGGAAGAGTACTGTATGTGGAGAGGCTGACAGCTGGGTCCACGGCCACATCCCAGTTTTTTTGTGATTTGCCAAGTAAGTCACTTTGTCAGGCCTGTTGGGCTGCAAATCTTTCAAGACGAGGAGAGCTTTCATTCGGCCGGCCGAGAAATGGCCCATCAGTAATGAGAAATGGGTTGTACATTTTTAAAACACATCAAACCGACAATTAGTTTCAAATATCTTTTTTTTTCATTTCAAGATTTTAAATTACATTAATTTTTATGCATGGAGAATTTGTTGGATTTTATATTGATATACATTTATTTTGAAAATCAGTTTGAATGTGAGTCGAAATTTCGGGATTAAAAACAGTTCGGACCGCATCGAAATATGCAAAATTTCGTATAATGTTTTAACCGTTGCCACAATATGGGCTGTAATGCTAACAAAAAGAATATGGGCTCCAAAAAAACCGTAAGAATTAGCAAATGGGCTGTAAATTGTTAGAAATAATGGCAGATGGGCTGTATGCTGTTTTCCATAGATTTGAGGCTTTCCTAAAAAAAGGTTGACGCACAAGCACTGATTGTTGGATGTCCATCCAACAGCTGTCGTGCTTCTTCAATCTCTGCTCCTCCTGCTCCAACCGCTCAAACAAGCGCCGGCGGGACTGCCTGCTCCCTCCTCCTCGCGGCCGGCTGTGCTGCCGCGCAGGCCTCACCGCCCGACCGTACTCCCATCGCTGGCCTAGCCATCCCTCTACTCACCCACACCTACTGTTATTCTCCGGCGACGGCAGAAGAACCAGTAAACCCTCGTACAGTCGTACTCCCCTCCGCGTGGGAAACAACTGCCGAGTCTTCCCTGCCTCCGTTCGTCCCCTTCCTAGGCCTCACCATCGTCCACCGCCCTGGTGCTCTCGGCATGGCATGGTCAGCGTGGTCAACGACCGACATGCATCTGAAGTGGACTGTACGTGGATAGGCTGACAGCTGGGTCCATGGCCGCACGCAAGGAAATGCCTCCTTATTACGCGCAAAATAATGATTTCCTCCACCTGACATCTAGGACCCACCGAAACGGCCTCTGTATTTCGCGAAAAAAACATTACCACCGCTGACAGCTCGGATCCACCGGCAATATCTTCGCACGCAAGGAAGTGCGTCCAGGCAAAAAAAAACGATTCGCCCCCTGACTGCTGGGACCCACCAGCTACATCTTCACAGACAAGGAAGTGCCTGACAGTCGGAACCCACCTGGTCGAAGCGTACATAGCGTTGTCATTCTGGTCGCGAACATGTACGTACATACTGGTCGATGTAGAGGCGCGCACGTGTCGTAGTAGAGGCGCACACATAGCATGTACACGTACGTACAGCGGCCAGGGTGCAAGAATGAAAATACGGCCATGTATGTGTACATACGGGCGGGGTCTGGAACGCCTACTCGCGCATACGTACAGCGAGGGCTCATGTACATGGCTGGGTCGGAACGGAGAAACAACGTCGTCGTCGTGTTCATGGGGAGGCAACGGAATGCGTCGTGTTCATGGGGAGGCAATGGAATGCATCGTGTTCATGGGGAGGCAACGGAATGCGTGGGAGCCAACCGGCTGGGTCGGAACGGAATGCGTGGTCGTGTTCATCGGGAGGGCTTGGACGGAACAGGCGATGGAAACGAGGCCTGGCGTACCGCACAACGGAGGAAACGGACCTCCTACGTTCGGAACGGGGTCCTGTTGATCGGGAGGGGTCTGGCGTACCGCAAAACGGAGGAAACGAACCTCCTACGGTCGAAACGGGAGTCCTTTTCATTGAGAGGGGTGTGGCGTACCGCAAAATGGAGGAAACAGACTTGTGTTGGAGCGATACGGTTGAAACAGGGGTCCTGTTCATCGGGAGGGGTGTGGCGTACCGCAAAACGGGACTCCACGGGATACTGTTCAACTCCACCGTCGACCCCCTCCAGCCTCCACGAGCTACTGTTCATCCACCGTCGACCTTCTCCAGCCTCCACCTGCGAGTGTTCATCCACGGGCTCCTGTTCATCCAGCCTCCACCGCACGCTACTCCACCGGCTACTGTTCAACCAACCCTCTCCATGGGCTCCTGTTCAACCGCCCCTCCATGGGCTACTGTTCATCCTGCCCTCCACCATCTACTGTTCATTCTGCCCTCCACGGGGTGGTCCTGTTCATCCAGCCCTCCACGGGGTCCTGTTCATCTAGCCCCAACCGGCTCGATCGATCGGGGTCCTGTTCATCCAGAGGCAACACCACGGGGTCCTGTTCATCCACCCCCACCGGGAACTGTTCATCCAAACCCCCCTGCAACACTCACTGTTCATCCAGAGGCAGCATCGACCGGCTTCAGTTAGCAGCAGTAGCGAAGGAATCGCTCGATCGGGTTTAGTTAACAGCCATCGATCGATCGCTCGGGTTCAGTAACGCGTAGCCTGCAGTGCAATCGCTCGGGTTCAGTTAGAGCCCAATGCCTCGCTCGGGTTCAGTTAGAGCCAACGCCTCACACACACACGCGCGTACGTGTACGAGAAGCGCGCATCGCTCGGCCTCCGACCTCCCACCGTAACTGGGAACTCCCCAAAATTTTCCTCGCCCTCGCTTCTACCACAGTTTTTTCCGTCATGGACAGCCCAAAGAATGTCATGCAGCTACGTCTCTGGCCCGCCCAGGACGAAAAACCCATTTTCTATCATGATTTTTTGTCATAGAAGTAGGAGCCCACCACATCTATGATGATACCGGGTTTTGTCACAATTATCGTCATAGAAGTGTCATATGTATGGCAGAAAAAAAATTCGTTCGGCCCAAAATGTCACAAATGTGTCTTTTTTTGTAGTGGATCCTGACGAAGAGCCACCAAGAGACGCTCCAGTGCGTCCTTGTGAGTGGCCTTCTGAAAATTTTATGGATCAAGCAGGAATAAAAGAAGAATTCAACACATATTTGCGTAACGCTGATCTCGTGAGCTTCGAGGAAGAGAAGTGCAGTCAGTATCATGAACTCACTAGCTCCTTTGTGAGGAGGTTTGAATTTTCCACTTCGCGTAATTCTCCAACTGTCCTATTTGATCTTTATGATAAATCTTATACCATGTACTTAGAGGATTTTACCACCGCATGCAAACTTCCACAATGGG
The DNA here is from genome assembly GCF_018294505.1 of Triticum aestivum. Taxonomy (NCBI): domain Eukaryota; kingdom Viridiplantae; phylum Streptophyta; class Magnoliopsida; order Poales; family Poaceae; genus Triticum; species Triticum aestivum. Next base: position 709,549,222 of record NC_057812.1, on the reverse strand, counting down.
GTAGTATAAGGGATCCTCGCAAATCTGAATTTAGAGATTTTCTTGCTGATATAACTGTGGGATAATCTAGAGATATTACACAAGCTACCATAGGGAGCATTCACTTTCCTGCCATACATTATTTTGCTCTCTTCATAGGTAGATGCATAAATGGTAAAGATGAGGCATGTCACGTGTGTGTCCCTGACCTCAGTATTCTTAGGAGTGCTGTGTTAGGAGACAAATCATATAATTTGGGAGCCATTGTTGCACGTAGGTTGCATCTTAATAGACATAATGGAGATTTCTTTGGTGGAATTTATGCAACCCGCGTAGCTAATTTTCTTGGTATAGATGTGCGCGAAGATGATATTGAATTACCTCCTGCCTATCTAGATTCTAATGCTATGGTTCACCACCAGTTTGTCAAGAGGAACGAATCACCTCTCCAGTATCGACTAATCTTTGACAGAGGCCGTGCTGTCCGTATTACTCTCCCTGCTCCTGCTTTCTTGGATTACCAGGCAATATGAGGATATACTATTACCAGAGAGGAGGCAGATGAGTACGAGAGGAGGGAGGAGGCCGCTCGTCGCCATGCTGCAGCTCAGCAGGCGATAGCTGCTGCGTCACAGTACGACCCCAACAACTATTATTATGGATATCCGCCAGGCCAGGCGTGGCCATAGACCAACTTAGGCCAAAAGCCTAAGCTTGGGGGAGTACGTATTTCCCACCGACATTACATTTATGCTCACACACTCATTGCTAGATGTCGGTGCTCATACTTTTTCATTGTATCATCCATGCTAGTTTAATTTCCTTTTCATGCTTTCTTCTTGTGTGTTTAATAAACCTTAAGAAAAACCAAAAAAAATTAGTTGTAGCTTTTAATTAATTTACCTTCCATGCTTGTAGTAGTAATTAAAAAGAAAACCCAAAAATATTTCATGTTCTTCTTTTGCTTGTTGGGAGATTTCCCGTGTAAATAGTTTTATTTCTTTTCTTTTCTTTGGGGGTCGATAGGAGAAGACCATGATTAAATTGTTGAAGTGGCTCTTATATGCATTATTGTTGATCTGACAAAAGAGCCCATATTGCATTGTCTTCTTTTGTTTATTGAATGCTTGCAGATTCCAGCTTAGTCCAATGCATGTGCACTATTATTATTATTCACATTGTTCGGTCGTGCAAGTGAAGGGCAATTATGATGATATATGATGGACTGACTGAGATGAGAAAAGCTGGTATGAACCCGACCTCTTTTGTTTTTGTAAATATGATTAGTTCATCATTCCCGATTCAACCTATTATGAATAAACATGTTTGCAATGACAACTAGAGATCATAGTTCTTGTGCCATGCTTGATTAGCTATGAGTTATAATGGTTTACCTTCCGTGCCAACATGCAATTAAAATGGTTATGATGTGGTATGATAGGGTGGTATCCTCCTCTGAATGATTTAAGTGACTTGACTTGGCGCATGTTTACGCATGTAGTTGAAACGAAATCAACATAGCCTTCACAATATTTATGTTCATGGTGGATTATATCCTACTCATGCTTGCATTCGATGTTGATTAATTTTAATGCATGCTCATGACTGTTGTTGCTCTCTAGCTGGTCGCTTCCCAGTCTTTTGCTAGCCTTCACCTATACTAAGCGGGAATACTGCTTGTGCATCCAAACTCCTTAAACCCCAAAGTTACTCCACATGAGTCCACTATACCTACCTATATACGGTATCTACCTGGCGTTCCAAGTAAATTTGTATGTGCCAAACTCTAAACCTTCAAATAAGTATCCTGTTTTGTATGCTCAAATAACTCATGTATCAACTAGGGCTGTTTGTATCTTCCATGTTAGGCGGGTTATTCTCAAGAGGAGTGGACTCCACTCCTCATTCACGAGATAAATGGCTGGTCGGGATGCCTAGTCACATGCTTTATGCAAACTAAATCAAAATAATTGCAAACAGAACTCCCCTGGGACTCTTGTTAGTTGGAGGCACTCGTTGTTTCGAGCAAGCCATGGATTGATACTTGTGGTGGAAGGGGGAGCATAAACTTTACCATTCTGTTTGGGAACCGCCTATAATGTGTGTAGCATGGAAGATATCGCCATCTCTTGGTTGTTATGTTGACAATGAAAGTATACCGCTCAAAATATTATTCACCTTTGTTTCAAAATCGAGCTCTGGCACCTCTACAAAACCCCGCTTCCCTTTGCGAAGGGCCTATCTATTTACTTTTATGCTGAGTCATCATCCTCTTATCAAAAAGCACCAGTTGGAGAGCACCGCTGTCATTTGCATTCATTATTGTTAGTTTACATTGAGTATGACTTGACTGGATCTCTTTTACCATGTAATGAATTACAATGTCTAGTCAGTCCTTGATCTTTAAAGGTGCTCTGCATTTATGTTTTGCGGTCTAAGAAAGGGCTAGCGTGATACCACCTTGTTATATCATATTATGATTGTTTTGAGAAAGTGTTGTCATCCGAGTTTTATTATTATGGCTCGCTAGTTTATTATGCTATTGATATGAGTAAACTTGAGACCTATGCGTTATTGCGAATGGGGTTAGTTATAATCTTTGCTGAAAACTTGAATGCTGGCTTTACATATTTACAACAACAAGAGCAAACCGAGTTTGTAAAAGTTTTTCTTTATCACTTTCAGTTTGTCAACTGAATTGCTTGAGGACAAGCAAAGGTTTAAGCTTGGGGGAGTTGATACGTCTCCAACATATCTACTTTTCCAAACACTTTTGCCCTTTTTCTGGACTCTAACTTGCATGATTTGAATGGAACTAACCCGGACTGACGTTGTTTTCAGCAGAACTACCATGGTGTTATTTATGTGCAGGAGCAAATGTTCTCGGAATGACCTGAAACTTCACGGAGACACTTTTCTGAAAATAAGAAAAATACCTGCCAAAGATGAAGGCCAGGGGGCCCACCACCTTGCCATGAGGGTGAGGGGCGCACCCCCTACCTTGTGGGCCCCTGTTGCCTCTCTGACTCCTACTCCACCACCATATATTGAGTTTTGATGAGAAAAAATCAGGGAGAAGAAATCATCGCGTTTTACGATACAGAGCCGCCACCAAGCCCTAAAACCTCCCGGGAGGGCTGATCTGGAGTCCGTTCGGGGCTCCGAAGAGGGGAATCCGTCGCCATCGTCATCATCAACCATCCTCCATCACCAATTTCATGATGCTCACCACCGTGCGTGGGTAATTGCATCGTAGGCTTGCTGGACGGTGATGGGTTGGATGGGATCTATCATGTAATCGAGTTAGTTTTGTTAGGGTTTGATCCCTAGTGACCACTATATTCTGAGACTGATGTTGCTATGACTTTGCTATGCTTAATGCTTGTCACTAGGACCCGAGTGCCATGATTTCAGATCTGAACCTATTATGTTTTCATCAATATATGAGTGTTCTTGATCCTATCTTGCAAGTCTATAGTCACCTATTATGTGTTATGATCCGTTAACCCCGAAGTGACAATAATCGGGATACTTACCGGTGATGACCGTAGTTTGAGGAGTTCATGTATTCACTATGTGTTAATGCTTTGTTCTGGTTCTCTATTAAAAGGAGGCCTTGATATCCCTTAGTTTCCGTAAGAACCCCGCTGCCACAGGAGGGTAGGACAAAAGATGTCATGCAAATTCTTTTCCATAAGCACGTATGACTATGTTCAGAATACATGCCTACATTATATCAATGAACTGGAGCTAGTTCTGTGTCACCCTAGGTTATGACTGTTACATGATGAATCGCATCTGGCATAATTCTCCATCACCGATCCATTGCCTACGAGCTTTCCATATATTGTGCTTCGCTTATTTACTTTTCCGTTGCTATTACTATCATCACTACAAAATACCAAAAACATTGCTTTTACTACTGTTACCTTTTTGCAACCGTTATCACCACTATCATATTACTTTGCTACTAAACACTTTGCTGCAGATATTAAGTTTCCAGGTGTGGTTGAATTGACAACTCAGCTGCTAATACTTGAGAATATTATTTGGCTCCCCTTGTGTCAAATCAATAAATTTGGGTTGAATACTCTACCCTCGAAAACTGTTGCGATCCCCTATACTTGGCGGTTATTAGCAGGGGCCTTCCCGGAGACGCAACGGCTAGCGGAGGAAGCCGTCCGCCATCAGCGCGACCCGGCCGGCGTGGTTGGGTCTGGGACGGATCCGCGGGTGGCCTGGACCTTCCCAGAGATCATCGCCGCCGCCGAGGCCCGCATGGAGGCCCTGGGGATGCATCTAGGGCGGTTGTCCCAGGCCGGTACTGCGATGATGGCGGCCCTATGGCCGGGCTCTGTCCAGCCGAGAAGCTTCTCGTGCCTGGCGCATTGGTTGGAGATGGGGCCGGACCGGCTTGCTGAGTGGCGCGTCTCCGCCGCTCACGCTGGTGCTGAGATGGCGCTCCGGTTCGCACTGTCCTGGCATCCGGACCTGCAGCTGGACGCGTTGATGGGCCAGCGGGCCGGTTTGGAGCAGCACTTGCAGGAGCAAGCCGGCCGGATCTCCTCCCAGGCTAGCTACATCACCGAGTTTGCCTTCCACGATGAGTTCCATCCAGAGCGGACGAAAGACGGCAGGGCCGTGGATGGTGACGACTACGGCTTGCTCCTCCACGATCCGGAGGGGAGCTCGGAGGAGATGGGCGTCTACCGCGACGCGGGTGCTGAGGAGGACACCGGCGCCATGGCGGGCCCGGAGGATGCAAGGGGAGAGCCGTCGACGTCGCGACGCGGTGTTAGAGATGCCTGAGACACTTTGTAGAATTTGTTAAATAGCAGGTCCACCCACCCACTGGGGTTTTTTAGGGTGTAATGAACTCGGGCTGTGGGCCTTTATTTAAATATTTGTGTGGATGTCGTGGGTGCTTTTGCTTTTTTGCCTTCCGTTTTTTGGACCGATTTCATGCGTTTTTCCTTTCTCAAACCTCCCCCCCGCGAGTCAGACGGCCGAGGCTCCGGTCCGTGACAAGGGGCTTGGTTCTTTGAGAGTTGCGTGCAGGACTTGGGTCCCTCGAAACGTTTGAACACGAGCGAAACACCCACTGGGCCGGCTGGCGGCTATCCGGCGAAGCCGGTTGGCGAGCAGCCGGTCGTGCGGCTGTTCATTTGATGAATGGTGGGCCGGGTTGGTCGACCCGGCAGCCTTTGACTTAGTGTATGAAGCGTAAAGGCGCTTTTGCCCGTTGTACTTGCCAGCCGACAGCCAAAGCTGGATCTGTGGCTTTAGGGCGAAGTGGGGGACCGCGGCATCCTAACTTTATTAGGAATCACCAAGTAAGGCGACAGGGTGGCGACCAAGCCGGCCAGCCCCCGAGCCCCCGGGTCGAGCGAGTCAGACCGATGGTTGGGTTCAGTGGTATAGTGATGCAAGAAAATATGGACACAATAAATTGGTCGACAAAATGCAGCCCCCGAGTCTCGTTCGGGGACCCCATGGTTTCATGCATTTACAAAAGGCGACGATACATACGCTCGTGCGGCTAATTGTAAAACGGGCGGAGGAGTTCCGCGTTCCACGGCCGGGTCGTTTCTTCGCCGGCGGTGTCCTTCTTGCGCTTCCTTGACTTGCGCGCGTCGATGAGGTAGTAGGTGTTGCAGTCGCGCAAGGCCTTGCTCACGATGAATGGGCCCTGCCATGGAGGGGACAGCTTGTGTCGTCCTTCCTGCTCTTGGACAAGTCGGAGGACGAGGTTGCCCTCGCGGAACGCGAGGGGCTTGATCTTCTTGCTGTGGTAGTGCCTCAGGCCTTGCTGATAGATGGCTGGGCGACTGAGCGTCAGGAGGCGTGCTTCTTCAAGCAGGTCGACACCATCTTCGCGGGCTTCTCTGACTTCGGCTTCGGTGTATATCGTGACACGCAGCGAGTTGAACTCGACGTCGGTCGGGATGACGGCCTCGGCTCCGTAGACGAGGAAGAACGGGGTGAACCCGTTCGACCGATTCGGCGTGGTGCATAGACTCCAAAGAACGGCTGGCAACTCGTCGAGCCAGCTACTGCTACCTCTTGAGCACTGCGTTGGTTTTCCCCGAAGAGGAAGGGATTGATGTCTACTACACAACCTTCTTCTTGTAGACGTTGTTGGGCCTCCAAGTGTAGAGGTTTGAAGGACAGTAGCAAATTTCCCTCAAGTGGATGACCTAAGGTTTATCAATCCGTAGGAGGCGTAGGATGAAGATGGTCTCTCTCAAGCAACCCTGCAACCAAATAACAAAGAGTCTCTTGTGTCCCCAACACACCCAATACAAAACAGCAAGGTAACTAATGATAAAAGTGAGTGTAAACGGTATTGCAATGCGTTGAAACAAGGCCTAGGGTTCATACTTTCACTAGTGCAAGTCCTCTCAACAATAATAACATAATTGGATCAAATAACTATCCCTCAACATGCAACAAAGAGTCACTCCAAAGTCACTAATAGCGGAGAGCAAACGAAGAGATTATGGTAGGGTATGAAACCACCTCAAAGTTATTCTTTCCAATCAATCCGTTGGGCTATTCCTATAAGTGTCACAAACAGCCCTAGAGTTCGTAATAGAATAACACCTTAAGACACAAATCAACCAAAACCCTAATGTTACCTAGATACTCCAATGCCACCTCAACTATCCATGGGTATGATTATGCGATATGCATCACACAATCTCAGATTCATCTATTGAACCAACACATAGAACCTCAAAGAGTGCCCAAAGTTTCTACCAGAGAATCACAATGAAAAAGTGTGCCAACCCCTGTGCATAGGTTCATGGGAGGAACTCGCAAGTTGATCACCAAAACATACATCAAGTGAATCACGTGATATCCCATTGTCACCATAGATACGAACGGCAAGACATACATCAAGTGTTCTCAAATCTTTAAAGACTCAATCCTATAAGATAACTTCAAAGGGGAAACTAAATCCATTACAAGAGAGTACAGGGGGAGGAGAAACATCATAGGATCAAAATATAATAGCAAAGCTCGCGATACATGAAGATCGTATCACCTCAAGAACATGAGAGAGAGAGAGAGATCAAACACATAGCTACTGGTACATACCCTCAGCCCTGAGGGAGAACTACTCCCTCCTCATCATGGAGAGCACCAGGATGATGAAGATGGCCACCGGAGAAGGATTGCCCCCTCCAGCAGGGTGCCAGAACGGGTCTAGATTGGCTTTCGGTGGCTACGGAGGCTACTGGCGGCGGAACTCCCGATCTATTGTGCTCTCGGATGTTTTTAGGGTATATGGAGATGTATAGGTGGAAGAAGTACGTCAGGGGGCTACGAGGGGCCCACGAGGGTGGAGGGCGCGCCCTAGGGGGGTGGGCGCGCCCCCTACCTCATGGCCTCCTTGAAGGTCCCCTGACGTGCACTCCAAGTCTTATGGGCTTCTTTCCTTCCAAAAATGATTTCCGTGAAGTTTCAGGTCAATTGGACTCCGTTTGGTTTTCCTTTTCTGCGATATTCTAAAACAAGGTAAAATCAAAAACTGGCACTGGGCTCTGGGTTAATAGGTTAGTCCCAAAAATGATATAAAGTGTATAATAAAGCCCATAAACATCCAAAATAGTAGATAATATAGCATGGAGCAATCAAAAATTATAGATACGTTGGAGACGTATCAGCATCCCCAAGCTTAATTCCTGCTCGTCCTCGAGTAGGTAAATGATAAAAAACAGATTTTTTCATGCGGAGTGCTACTTGGCATAATTTCAATGTAATTCTTCTTAATTGTGGCATGAATATTCAGATCCGAAAGATCCAAGACAAAAGTTTATATTGACATAAAAATAATAATACTTCAAGCATACTAACTAAGCAATTATGTCTTCTCAAAATAACATGGCCAAAGAAAGCCATCCCTAGAAAATCATATAGTCTGGCTATGCTCCATCTTCACCACACAAAGTATTTAAATCATGCACAACCCCGATGACAGGCCAAGCAATTGTTTCATACTTTTGAAATTTTCAAAACTTTTTTGATCTTCACGCAATACATGAGCATGAGCCATGGATATAGCACTATATGTGGAATAGAACTGTGGTTGTGGAGAAGACAAAAAGAGGGAAAGATAGTCTCACATCAACTAGGCGTATCAACGAGCAATGAAGATGCCCATCAATAGATATCAATATGAGTGAGTAGGGATTGCCATGCAACGGATGCACTAGAGCTATAAGTATATGAAAGCTCAACAAAAGAAACTAAGTGGGTGTGCATCCAACTCGCTTGCTCACGAAGACCTAGGGCATTTTGAGGAAGCCCATCATTGGAATATACAAGCCGAGTTCTATAATGGAAAATTCCCACTAGTATATGAAATTGACAGAATGAGAGACTCTCTATCATGAAGATCATGGTGCTACTTTGAAGCACAAGTGTGGTAAAAGGATAGTAACATTGTCCCTTCTCTCCTTTTCTCTCATTTTTTGTTTTTGTTTGGGCCTTCTCTTTTTTATGGCCTCTTTTTTTTGTTCGGAGTCTCATCCCGACTTGTGGGGGAATCATATTCTCCATCATCCTTTCCTCACTGGGACAATGCTCTAATAATGATGATCATCACACTTCTATTTTTCTTACAACTCAACAATTACAACTCGATACTTAGAACAAAATATGACTCTATATGAATGCCTCCGGCGGTGTACCGGGATGCGCAATGATGCATGAGTGACATGTATGAAAGAATTATGAACGGTGGCTTTGCCACAAATACGATGTTAACTACATGATCATGCAAAGCAATATGACAATGATGAAGCGTGTCATAATAAACGGAACAGTGGTAAGTTGCATGGAAATATATCTCGGAATGGCTATGGAAATGCCATAATAGGTAGGTATGGTGGCTGTTTTGAGGAAGGTATATGGTAGGTGTATGATACCGGCGAAAGGTGCGCGGTATTAGAGATGCTAGCAAAGGTGGAAGGGTGAGAGTGCGTATAATCCATGGACTCAACATTAGTCATAAAGAACTCATATACTTATTGCAAAAATCTACAAGTTATCAAAGAAAAGTACTACGTGCATGCTCCTAGGGGGATAGATTGGTAGGAAAAGACCATCGCTCGTCCCCGACCGCCACTCATAAGGAGGACAATCAATAAATAAATCATGCTCTGACTTCATCACATAACGGTTCACCATACGTGCATGCTACGGGAATCACAAACTTCAACACAAGTATTTCTCAAATTCACAACTACTCAACTAGCATGACTCTAATATTACCATCCTCATATCTCAAAACAATCATCAAGTATCAAACTTCTCATAGTATTCAATGCACTATATATGAAAGTTTTTATTATATCCCTCTTGGATGCCCATCATATTAGGACTAGTTTCATAACCAAAGCAAACTACCATGCTGTTCTAAAGACTTTCGAAATAATATAAGTGAAGCATGAGAGTTCATCTAATTCTTCAAAATAAAACCACCACCATGCTCTAAAAAGATATAAGTGAAGCACTAGAGCAAACGACAAACTACTCCGAAAGATATAAGTGAAGATCAATGAGTGGTCGAATAATTATGCAACTATGTGAAGACTCTCTAACATTTAATAATTTCAGATCTTGGTATTTTATTCAAGCAGCAAGCAAAACTAAATAAAATGACATTCTAAGAATGGCAAACATCATGTGAAGAAGCAAAAACTTAGGATCAACCAAAACTAACCAATAGTTGTTGAAGAAGAAAGGTGGGATGCCAACCGGGGCATCCCCAAGCTTAGACGCTTGAGACTTCTTGAAATATTATCTTGGGATGCCTTGGGCATCCCCAAGATTGAGATTTTGTGTCTCCATAATCCCTCTCATATCATGGTCTCCCTAAATCTCAAAAGCTTCATCCACACAAAACTCAACAAGGACTCGTGAGATGAGTTAGTATAAACCATTGCAAAAACCTTATCATACTTTACTGTAGCAAATCACTAAAATTATTATTCAACATTGCATACTAAATGCCTCTGCATATTTAATAGTCCTATCCACAAATAGAATCATTAAAGAAGCAAACATATGCAAACAATGCAAACATAACAGCAATCTGCCTAAACAGGACAGTCTTTAAAAGAATGCAGCAACATCCATACTTCCCTAGCTCCAAAAATTATGACAGAAAATTCCCACTGTAGTAAATTTATCAGAGCTTAATATGCAAAAGGTTTCAACATTTTATCACATTCCAACTTTTCTAGGGAATTATTGCAACAGCGATAAACTTTCTGTTTTCAAACAGCAACATGTGGACTTCTAACATAGGCATAGTAAAGGTTATCAATGACACTTTTATTGAAATAAAAGATGCAAGACATTTTTATAAATAACAGCAAGCAAATCTTAACAAAATAAATTGATGCTCCAAGCAAAACACATATCATGTGGTGAATAAAAATATAGCTCCAAGTAAAGTTACCGATGAATGAAGACGAAAGAGGGGATGCCTTCCGGGGCATCCCCAAGCTTAGGCTTTTGGTTTTCCTTGAATATTACCTTGGGGTGCCTTGGGAATCCCCAAGCTTAGGCTCTTGCCACTCCTTATTCCACAGTCCATCGAATCTTTACCCAAAACTTGAAAACTTCACAACACAAAACTTAACAGAAAACTCGTAAGCTCCGTTAGTATAAGGAAGTAAATCACCACTTCAAGGTACTGTAATGAACTCATTCTTTATTTATATTGGTGTTAAACCTACTGTATTCCAACTTCTATATGGTTTATAAACTATTTTACTAGCCATAGATTCATCAAAATAAGTAAACAACACATGAAAAACAGAATCTGTCAAAAACAGAACAGTCTGTAGTAATCTGAATCAAACGTATACTTCTGGAACTCATAAAATTCTCAAATAAATTTCTGGACCTGAGGAATTTATCTATTAATCATCTTCAAAAATAATTAACTAAATAGCACTCTCCAAATAAAATTGGCAGCAATTCTCGTGAGCGCTAAAGTTTCTGTTTTTTACAGCACGATCAACAAGACTTCTCCCAAGTCTTCCCAAAGGTTCTACTTGGCACAAACACTAATTAGAAGCATAAAACCACATCTAAACATAGGATAGATGAATTATTTATTACTAAACAGGAACAAAAATCAAGGAACAAGAATAGGATTGGGTTGCCTCCCAACAAGCGCTATCGTTTAACGCCCCTAGCTAGGCATGATGATTTCAATGATGCTCACATAAGACATAAGAATTGAAACATAAAGAGAGCATCATGAAGAATATGACTAGCACATTTAAGTCTAACCCTCTTCCTATGCATAGGTATTTTGTTAGCAAACAACTTGTGGGAACAAGAATCAACTTGCATAGGAAGGTAAAACAAGCATAACTTCAAAACTTTAAGCACATAGAGAGGAAACTTAATATTATTGCAATTCCTACAAGCATATATTCCTCCCTCATAATAATTTTCAGTAGCATAATGAATGAATTCAACAATATAACCAGCACCTAAAGCATTCTTTTCATGATCTACAAGCATAGAAAATTTACTACTCTCCACATAAGCAAATTTCTTCTCATGAATAATAGTGGGAGCAAACTCAACAAAATAACTATCATGTGATTGAAAATTAAGATCAAGATGACAAGTTTCATGGTTATAATTATTCTTTAAAGCATACGTGTCAACATAATAATCATCATAGATAGGAGGCATGCTTCCATCATAATAAATTTGCTCATCAAAACTTGAGGGACAAAAAATATCATCTTCATCAAACATAGCTTCCCCAAGCTTGTGGCTTTGCATATCATTAGCATCATGGATATTCAAGGAATTCATACTAACAACATTGCAATCATGCTCATCATTCAAATATTTAGTGCCAAACATTTTATAGATTTCTTCTTCTAGCACTTGAGCACAATTATCCTTTCCATCATACTCATGAAAGATATTAAAAAGGTGAAGCGTATGAGACAAACTCAATTCCATTTTTTAAAGTTTTCTTTTATAAACTAAACTAGTGATAAAACAAGAAACTAAAAGACTCGATTGCAAGATCTAAAGATATACCTTCAAGCACTCACCTCCCCGGCAACGGTGCCAGAAAAGAGCTTGATGTCTACTACACAACCTTCTTCTTGTAGACGTTGTTGGGCCTCCAAGTGCAGAGGTTCGTAGGACAGTAGCAAATTTCCCTCAAGTGGATGACCTAAGGTTTATCAATCCGTAGGAGTCGTAGGATGAAGATGGTCTCTCTCAAGCAACCCTGCAACCAAATAACAAAGAGTCTCTTGTGTGCCCAACACACCCAATACAATGGTAAATTGTATAGGTGCACTAGTTCGGCGAAGAGATGGTGATACAAGTGGTATATGGATGGTAGATAAAGGTTTTTGTGATCTGAAAATACAAAAACAGCAAGGTAACTAATGATAAAAGTGTCGGGGAAACTGATCCACCAACACCTATGGGGACCGGGCCCCTTTCAGTTCGGAGGGGGGCGGAGGCCGCGCAAAGAGCGGATCGAGGCAGTACACGCGAGCAGTTTTACCCAGCTTCGGGCCGCACGGATGCGTAAAACCCTACTACTGCTTGTTTGTGTGTATTGAATTCTTGCTCAGGAGCGATGGACGCTGCCAGACCGAGCGTGAGAGTGTTCCTGATGTTTCGAATGAGCCGAACCCCTTCTACGTTGCGCTTGGGCCTCCTTTTATACTTTCAAGGGGTCACCGACAGGTGGCAACGTAGACTAGAAGGGTAAGAATGGAAAAGGATGCGGTAGGTGCAGCTACCGCTACTGTGGACACAGTGCACCCTACCTAACTCTGACGGCAGGGGACAAGGTCATTGAATGCCCGTCTGAGTTGCCTAAACAGTGCAAAAAGTGACCGTTAGGAGCGCCACCGTTTGCCACGATGGCCTTCTCTTCATCTCCGCTTGCCACCGCGTACCCCTGGCTGCACAGGCTCCCGCCACGCGCCCCTGAGGAAGCCTCATGGCGACACGCGGGTGGGTGCGCTGGAGCGTGGGTACAGAGTGGCAGCGGGCCCCCGGCGAGTACCTTGTCGGGGTCGTCGTCTTGTCGAGTCCAGAAGCTTGTCGCTCACCGGACCTTGCCGGGACGTGCGGTGCATCGCGGCAAGTTTCTTGAAGTGCCGTGGTTGGCCTTCCCGGCAAGCTCCTCTTGCCGGGGCCTTGTCTCTTCCCGGCAAGATCCTCTTGCCGGGGCCTTGTCTCTTCATCTTGAATGCTTTGTTCTTGAATGGCTCCAAAGGAACCCACGGAGGACTCTGGCGGTCGTCCGGCAAGCCTTGCCGCGCGGCGCTGCAACTGCCCGTGCACAAGTTCGGGATACTAGGGTACCCCTACTCTAGTACACCGACAGGAGCCCCCGGGCCTGGGCCACACACGGTGCCGAGCGCTGTTGGGCCAGGCCCAAAACAGGGCACGGGCACGCGCGGAGCCTGGGTTATGCCGAATCTAACTCCGTATCCACCGCGCCCCCCGTAACGGCACGCGTCAATCGCGGAGTCGTGGGAGAGATCGTGGGTGGTTGTTTATTTGGAAGGCCGAAATGTCCGCCCCGTCCCTCTTTATAAGCAGGGGAAACAGGGGCATTTCCCCCACCTTCGCCCTTCGCTGCTGCAATCTCAGAAATCTCCGCCGCCCTCCTCCGCTTGCAGAGTTGAAAGAGGGCAGCGCTCCGCCCCCGTCGCTGCTGCCACCACCAGCGCCGTCGATCTCCCCCACCGCCTCCGCCATGCCTCCGAAGCCCGGGAAGGGGAAGGCCACGAAGGCCGCGGCCGCGAAAGCTGTGAAGTCGACCGAAGCGCAGCGGCTTGAGGCGCTGCGGAAGGAGCGGGCCACTTCCCCCCCCCCCCCGAGCTCTCCGCGAAGGAGCTGAGGGAGTGGTACTATCTCTTCTGGTCGACGGAGACGCGGGCGCATCCGCGCACGAAGGTACTCTCCGCCGTCGCCTCGCAAGCAGCTCCAGTTGGCGGATATCCTTTCTTCGCCGTGTTCTTCTACTGCGGGCTCTGCCCGCCATTCTCTGATTTCTTTTGCGACGTCATGAACACCTATGGACTCCACCTCCTTGACTTCACCCCCAACGCCGTTCTGACCATGGCAGTTTTCGCCCATCTATGCGAAAACTTTGTCGGAGTCCACCCCAACGTAGCTCTCTTCCGCCATTTCTTTATGCCTCGTGTCGAGAGAGGGGAACCTCTTGCCGGCGGGATCGCCTGGATCTCGCGGGCCGGCAAGAAGGAGACCTATCTGGAGGGGGAGCTCCGCAGCAAGTGGGACGAGTGGAGAGCAGATTGGTGCTGGGTTGTAGAAGAGAGCCCGCAGCCGTTCACCGCCCTGCGCCAAGCCCCAGCAGTGCGTGGCAATGACTGGAGCGCTCTGTCCGTGGACGACGACAAGCTGAAGATCGCCACCACTCGGATCTTGCGTCTCAGGCTTGCCGGGCTGACTGTAGGAGCTGTCGGCGCAGATTTCCTTCGCCGGCGCATCGCCCCTCTGCAGGCGAGGGGGAGACCCGCCTGGGAATTTGGAGGCCCGGCAGATATCATGAGGTTGCGCCCAGGCCTCAACTTCAATTTCACCGTCATAGAGTTGGACGGGATACTCAAGGAGATATTCAAGCACGACCCACAGCATCCCGAGTGGTTCAGGTTGCCGGCAGGCGTCGTTCCTCTGTGCAACAACTCCTCGCGCGACCGCATCTGCGCCATGATGCCGTTGTGTGATTCGCACGGGATCGCTCCAACTTGGCAAGAGCCTGCCGGAGACGTTGTGCAGCAGTTCTTCGACAGCCTAGTGGAAGTAGCGGTCAATGCTGACGACAAGAAGCTCCTCACCCGCGACACCACCGATCAAGAGATGGAACGCATCGCCACCAGGGCGGAAGAGGCGGCGGCAGCCGCAGCCGCGGGTGAATTTGGGTTCACGGTGGAGGAAGCGGACGCGGCATCGGCGATGAGTCTTGCTGAGCGGGAGTGGCCCGAAGACGAAGAAGAGCTTGCCGCGCCCGACGCCGAGTTGAGTGAGCCCGCCGAGGGTGCGAGCGGCCCGCCATCTCCGGGGAGCTTGCCGGGAACAGGGCCCGGAACGCAGCCCCCAGTGCAGCCAAGAAGGCGCCTCCGCAGGATCGGGGACGCAGCAGGGCGGCAAGCTGGTCAACAGCCGCAGCGCCGCGCGACGCGCTCCGCCGCGGCAAGTACGGTTGCCGCGGGTGCGCCTCCCGCCGCAGTGGCAACTGGGGCGGGGTCATCTCGGGCTGGCGCCGCAGTCCCCGCCAAGCGGCCAAGGGATCCCACCCCTCCACCTCGTCGCGCCGGAGGTGGGCCGAACTTCGACCTCTCCGCGCTCAGCTCCGACGAGGAAGAGGAAGAAGAGTAAGATTCCCTTGTTGTTCTTGTAGTTCTTCAACTTGCCATTCCTGTCTTGCATCTGATCTGACCCACCCTGGACTCTCCCTTTTCAGGACTCTGGCCCAGAGGGCGGCGAAGAGGGCCAAGGCTCAGGTGGTGGTCATCGAGGACGAGCCCACTGCGACGACAGGAGGCGCGCCCGAGACCACCTTGCCGGATCCGGCCATCACTTCGCAGAGCAGCCCCCAGCGCAGCCCCCAGCGTAAGCATATGGTTTACTTTCTGCTTCTGGGTGCGCGTGGTTGCTCTTTTCCTTTGTTGACATCTGATCACTGGTTTGTTTGTGCAGGAGCAGAACAGCTTCATCAGGAGGGCGTGGTGATCTCCTCCGACTCGTCGTCTGCTTCGACTACGCCGCCAAGGGCGGACTCCCCGGCAAGGGAGCGTTCTCCGGTAAGGGGCCCAAGGGAGGAGTCTCCGGCAAGGGACAGCGCTAACGATCCGCCGGTGGTGGAGCTTATGACAGCGGATCCCAGCACAGGTAATCCTTCCTGCCCGAAACTTTCTTTGTATTCTTCTGCTGATTTTTCTTCTTGAGTGCTTGTTTGACTTCTCATTCTTCTCCGGTCGTCAGGTCCACCCTCCGCGGATCCGATGGAGACCGAGGCGGGCGGCGGAGAGGACGCGCGCGGCAACACTGATGATGCCGCGGCCGCCGAAGACGGAGCTGGTGCCGATGTGCCTGCCGGTGAAGAGGCCGCCAAGGCTGCCGCCGAGGAAGCTGGCGGGGGATCTGGCGATCGCACTGACGGCCCTGAGGCCGCAGGAGCGTCAGGCGCTGCACCGACCGCCGATCCCTCCGCCGCTGCCGCAGCGTCAGGCTCCGAGGAGCCCCAGCCCGGCGCCTATCTGAAGGCTGGCGAGGGCATCTTCATCAAGCTCCCTTGGGCGTCAAGCTCCAAGGCGCCGGTGGAAGGAGAAGTTTTGGATGGGGAGGTGCTCGCCTCCGCCGGGTTGTCGATCGTTGACGCGCCGGGAAGCAGCAGTGACGAGCCCGAGGAGGAGCGGCTGCTGCGGAGGCTGCTGGCGCTCTATCGCGCCCGTCAAGTCAAGTTGGAGTCCCGGGAAGCGCTCGTCGCGAAAGCGAGCGTGGATATAGAGAAGCGCGCGGAGGAGCTCCGGGGTTTTCGCCAGGAAGCTCTCCGGGCCTTGGCGGAGGAGCGGGAGCAGCTTGCTGAAGAGCGGAAGGCCTTCCTCCTCGAGAAGGCCGAAGCTGAAGAGCAGCAGCGGCTCACCGGCGAGAAGCTGTACGCGCGAGAAGGCGAGCTGGCTCAGCGGAAAGTGAACCTCGACAGCCACGAGGAGGAGCTTGCCGCGCGCGAACGGGCACTTGGCGGGTCGCTCCAAGAGGCAAAGGATGCGGCTGCGGCTGCCGAGACCGCCAAGAAGGAATTGGAAGTAAAGGTGGCGCAGCTGGAGGCTGATCTGAAGGTGGGTGGCGAAGAGCTTGCCGCGCTCAAGCTGGAGCGCGAGAAGGACGCCCTTGCCCACGGTGAGCTGCAGGGCCAACTCTCCGAGAAGGGCAAAGAGCTGCGCGCCGCCAAGAATTCCAATGCTGATCTGGAGCTGAAGCTGGCCACCCTGACGGAGACGTTGGACGGCGCCAAGAAACGGGAGGCGGACTTGAAGAAGGACATCAAGGCCAACGAGGCGCTGCTAGCGAGGGCCGCCGAAACCCAGAATCTTCTCAGAGATACTGTGGCGCTCTGGACGGAGGGCCTCGTGAACATTGCTGCAGTCATCGAAGAGGAGCTGGTGCAATTGGGGGTGGAAGGCTTCGGGTACTCCTCCGACGAGAACCTCCAACCCAGCGCCAAGCTCACTCTGTTCTTCAAAGGCGTGGCGGCGGCGCTCCAGCAACTCCGGGAACGGATCCCAAAGCAGTTGGCCGACGAGTCACGCTCGATTTGTGCCGGAGTTCTGGAGAAGGTGCTGGTGAAGGTGGCCTTCCGCAATCCGGGCCTCAACCTCACCAACGTCCTCAAGAGGCTGCCGGCGGACGCTGATCTTGACGCACTTAAGGCCCTCGTCGCACCCATTGTGGACAGGGTGAACGAGGTCAAAAGGGTTGACGGCGGTCGCGTAGATTAGGCCGTCCGTTTTCTTCTTTTCTTGTCGCTGCCAGTCATGTCATGGGAACACTTTATTAGAGGCGCGACAAGTTATTTTTGTAATATAACTCTATCTTAGGCAAAAAATTGCTGTGTTACTTCCTTTACTCGACTCTTGGCTTTGTATGGTTCTGCCCTACGCTTTCTAGGGAAACTTGCCGGTGCAGGCACCCTTGCCGCGAGCGCCGAGTGCGGAACTTCAGCAGCCTGCTGGCGGGGTCGCTACCGACAAGCAACCTTGTCGCAACTAGTTGCAGCTCACTTAAGTTGTTGAGCGGACTCGAAACAAAGTAAGGGCGCAGCTAGCTACGAGTTGGTTCCTCCGCGCACAGGTTTTCCATACAAAGCACGGTCGTTCAAGGAAAATAACTCAAAAACTTAAAAAACTGATTGCTCAAACTTTAGCAACTTAGCTTTTCTGTCGTCTGCTTCCCGGCAAGGAGAAACTTTCTTGAACGGCCTGGTCCACACCATTATCTTCTCCTTCCCCCCCCCCGGTAAACCTTGTGGGCGAGGGAACCTTCCTTCTTTTGAGAAAGAAACAGAGAAATAAAGTAATGATATGGAGCCTTGGGCTCGTTATCGCTTACCGGGGTCTGGTGCTGCACAAAGTGTCAGATAACATATGCGAAAAAGGATTATAGCATAAAAAAAACTGACAAGATGTGCGGGGCACATGAACTTTACTGGTGCACGGGGTCTGCGCCCGGCTTTGTACAAAGGATTACATGCAACAGCGGCAAGACTTGTACAAAAGGTGGTTGCCGGAAAAGCTTCCGGCAACCGCGCCCTACGGGTAAAACTTACGAAGATGTTCAATGTTCCAGGAGTTGCTCACCGGAATGCCATCTTCGGTCTCAAGGCGGACAGCGCCGGGCCTAGTGACTCGTTTCACCCGATAAGGGCCTTCCCACTTCGGCGTCAACTTGTTGGAATTCTTGGCGGACTGAACACGCCGAAGAACAAGGTCGCCTTCCTCGAAGCTCCTGGCTTTAACTTTGCGGCTATGGTAGCGACGCAAAGCTTGCTGGTAGCGAGCGACTCGCACAGCAGCCTGAAGACGGTCTTCCTCAAGGAGCAGCGCGTCATCTTGGCGCAACTGCTCTTGCTCGAGCTCATCATAAGCGAGCACTCGAGGTGACCCGTAAACGAGTTCCGTGGGGAGAACTGCCTCTGCTCCGTAGACTAGAGCGAAGGGTGTCTGGCCAGTGGCTCGATTTGGCGTCGTCCTGATCGACCAAAGAACCACCGGCAGCTCCTCGATCCAGTTTCTTCCGCACTTGTGCAGCCTGTCGAAAGTTCTGGTCTTGAGGCCTCGCAGCACTTCAGCATTTGCCCTCTCCGCTTGACCGTTGCTTCTCGGATGAGCAACAGAAGCGAAGCAGACCTTGGCGCCAAGATCTTGGACGTACTGCATGAAGGTGCGGCTCGTAAATTGCGTGCCGTTGTCGGTGATGATCCTGTTAGGGATCCCGAAACGGCAAACAATCGACCTGAAGAACTTGGCTGCTGACTGTGCTGTCACCTTCCTCACTGGTTCCACTTCCGGCCACTTTGTGAACTTGTCGATGGCGACGTACAAGAACTCAAAGCCCCCGACAGCTCGGGGAAAGGGGCCGAGGATGTCGAGCCCCCAGACCGAAAATGGCCAGGATAAAGGGATCGTCTGGAGAGCTTGAGCTGGCTGGTGTATCTGTTTGGAATGGAACTGGCACGCTTCACACTTGGTTACTTGTGCAGTTGCATCCTGGAGGGCTGTCGGCCAGAAGAAACCTTGTCGGAATGCTTTGCCGGCAAGTGCTCTTGCGCCAATGTGGTGACCACATATGCCTCCATGTATCTCTGCCAACAGCTGTTGTCCATCTTCCCGGCGAATGCACTTCAATTTCACACCGTTGAGTCTTATTCTGTACAGTGTGTTGTCGACAAACTTGTACATACTTGACTGCCGGGCTACTCTTTCCGCTTCTTCTTGCTCTTCGGGAAGCTCTCCTGTCTGAAGGAAACGGACGATCTGCTGCGCCCATGCTGGAGCTTGCGGCTCGACAACAAGGGCTAAAGGCATATCTGTTGCTGTGGGAACATCCGCTTCTACGGCAAGAACCTGCGGTTCGGCCGGAGCGTGATATTCCCCGGCAAGCTTGCCGGAGCAAAACTTGTCGGGAGCGTCTGCTTCAACGGAACAAACCAAGAGGTTCGCCGGAGCAGACTGCTCCTCAGCACTCTTGGCGTCGATCTTGGGGACCTTCTTGGCGGCGGCTTCGGGAAGCTCTGCCGGAAAGTAGTCATCAGAAACCAACTTCCTCTTCTTTCTCTGTCCAGTCGACGGTGTTACGGATGGTTGAGTCAGCTTGAGCACAAAAATCCCTGGTTCCACAGGTAACTTTAGTGCTGCGCACTTTGACAGGCCGTCAGCAATATCGTTCTGAGCTCGTGGAACGTGTTCCATTTGCAGGCCGTCAAAGTGTGCTTCTAGCTTCCTTACTTCATCAACATATGCTTCCATCAACGGACTCTGATAGCTTTTGTTTACTTGGCGGACGACCAACTGCGAGTCACCCCTGACAATGAGCTTGTTGATCCCAAGGTCTGCCGCGATTCTGAGTCCGGCAAGCAAACCTTCATACTCTGCGGTATTGTTCGTTGCTTGCTCCTTGGGAAAATGCATCTGAACTACGTACTTGAGGTGCTCTCCGGTGGGTGCGATAAGCAGCACGCCTGCGCCGGCGCCTTGCAGCGAGAAGGCACCATCAAAGTACATCAGCCACTCTTTGCTTGCCTCTTTGACGGGGATGCTTGTTTCTGGAGTTTCTTCGTCTGGTGTCGGCGTCCATTCCGCTATGAATTCTGCCAATGCTCTGCTCTGTATAGTGGAAGTACTCTCAAACTTGAGGCCAAAGCTTGACAGTTCCAGTGCCCACTCGACAATCCTGCCGGTTGCTTCTGGATTTTGCAGTATCCTCTTCAACGGAAAGCGAGTGACAACTGTTATCTCATGTGCCTGGAAGTAATGGCGCAGCTTTCTCGAGGCCATGAGAAGGCCGAAAAGCAATTTCTGTACGCCAGAATACCTTGATCTAGCCCCCTGTAGAAGGGAACTGACAAAGTAAACTGGGCGCTGCACCATTTTCCTCTGCACCTCCTTGCATGCCTGCGCAGACTCAACTTTGTCGGGGCCAGAGCTTGTCGGAGAAGCCCCCTGCTTGTCGCTGGATTCACTTGCCGCGGTTGCTGGCTCATCGTCCGCCTCCCTCTCCGCTACTAACGCAGCACTAACCACTTGATTGGTTGCTGCCAGATATAGCAGCAACTTCTCTTGTGGCTTAGGTGCGACAAGTATTGGAGTGGAGGACAGGTACCTCTTCAAGTCCTGTAGCGCGGCCTCCGCTTCTGGAGTCCATTTCATCGGACCTGCCTTTTTCAATATTTTGAAAAACGGCAAGGCGCGCTCTGCGGACTTAGAGATAAATCTGCTGAGAGCAGCCACGCAACCGGCAAGCTTTCGTACATCCTTGACGCGCTTTGGTGCTTCAATCTGCTCGATGGCTTTGATCTTGTCGGGATTGGCTTCAATCCCCCGCTGTGACACAAAGAACCCGAGAAGCTTGCCGGAAGGGACTCCGAACACGCACTTCTCGGGATTGAGCTTGAGGTTGATCCTGCGCAGATTTGCAAAAGTTTCATCTAGATCTTGAATCAGAGTAGCCTTGTTTTTGCTCTTGACCACTATATCATCCATGTAGGCTTCCACATTTCTGTGCATTTGCGGCTCAAAAGCACGGTGGACTACCCTTGCGAATGTTGATCCAGCATTCTTCAAACCGAAAGGCATCCGTACGAAGCAGTACGTGCCACATGGGGTGATAAATGCGGTTTTCTCTTCATCCTCTTCTGCCATGAAGATCTGATGGTATCCTGAGTATGCATCAAGAAATGAAAGCAAATCACATCCGGCTGTGGAGTCAACAATCTGGTCAATACGCGGCAAGGGAAATGGGTCTTTGGGACAAGCTTTATTAACATCAGTGAAGTCAATACAAAGTCTCCATTTTCCGTTAGCCTTGCGCACAACAACAGGATTGGCCAACCACGTGGGATGGAGCACTCCTCTGACAAGGCCTGCTGCTTCCAACTTCTTGATTTCTTCTGCGATGAATTCTTGGCGCTCCACTGCCTGCTTCCTGACTCTCTGCTTGACGGGCCGCGCATGAGGACAGACGGCAAGGTGGTGCTCGATTACTTTCCTGGGAACACCGGGGATATCAGACGGTTGCCATGCAAACACGTCGACATTCGCCCGCAGGAAAGCAACGAGCGCGCTTTCCTATTTGGGGTCAAGAGTGGCGCTGATGGTGAAGGTACCACCAGTGCCATCCTCCTTGGCGGACACCTTCTTAGTCTCAGGTGGAGCTGCCATTGCCTTCTTACACTTGCCGGTGGAGCTCGATGGTGCGTCCTCGACGGTAGCGCAGCACTCCGAAGAGGTGCGCTTGCCGGAGTAGGCATCAGAGCTCTTGCCGGACTTGGTCTTCTTCTTCCCTCCGGGAGCTTCAGCGGCAAGTGTCTTGCGCTCTGCTGCGGCTGCCGCTTCCCGGTAGATCTTGTCGGCACAGATAAGAGCATCCTTCTTGTCGCCAGGGACAGAGATGACACTTATTGGGCCTGGCATTTTCAGTATGTTGTACGCATAGTGAGATGCTGCCATGAACTTGGCGAGTGCCGGACGGCCAAGGATTCCATTGTAAGGTAATGGAAAGTCGGCAACGTCAAACGTGACCCTCTCAGTCCTGAAGTTCAGCTCGCTGCCAAATGTGACCGGCAGCGTGATCTTTCCCTTCGGCTTGCTTCTTCCCGGGCTGATTCCTTGGAATGTGCCGGTCTCCTCGAGCTCGCTGTCAGGGATCTGAAGTTTCTGGAGGACCGCGGAGGATATCAGGTTCAAGCCAGCCCCGCCGTCAACTAGCATCTTCGTGACCTTGAGATTGCGGATAGTTGGAGAAACCAACATCGGCAAACACCCGACCGCAGTTACGCGATCAGGGTGGTCCTCAATGTCGAAGATGATAGGTGCGCTGGACCATTTCAGGGGCTTGCGTGACTCTATGGATGGCTCTGCTGCATTCACTTCCCGCATCCACTGCTTGAGTTGGCGGTGCGAAGTATGCAGAGAGGCGCCACCGTCAACGCACAGGACCTCTGTGGCTTTCTGAAATTCCTGCTCGTCGGCCTCGTCATCATCCATGTCTTCGTCGTCGTCGTCATCTTCATCCTTGTCGCGGCCGCGGGGAGGTCTGTCTCCTTGCCGCTGCTTGGCCTTGCCGCGGCGTCCTCCTCGGCCGGGACGTTTCTTGCCGGATCCACCAGTTCCTTCCTGGGCCTTCTCCTTGTCGCGCCGCTCGTACTCAGCTTTCTGTTGCTCAACAAGCTGTTCGACTTTCTTGCAGTTCTGGAGATCGTGACCCTTGGTGCGGTGAATCTTACAATACTGCTTGCCGGAGCTGTCCTGCTTGTCGGCGGCCGCCACAGGCTGGGCCTCCTTGTCGGAGCCACCAGCTTTAGCTTCCTTGGCGCCACCTCCGTTGCCGGTCTGCTCGACAGCTAGCACTTCCTTGCCCTTTTTCCTTCTGTTGTTCCGCCGCCGGCCTTTCCTTGTCGGGGCGGCATCCTCACTGTCGGATCCTCCTGCTCCTGTACTCTCTCCGGGGAGCCTCCTCCCCTCTTCAGCGCGTGCACACTTGTCGGCCAGGGCGTAAAGCTCGCTGACGTCTCTGATCTTACACATCGCCATCTCCTCCCTCATCCTTCGGTTTCGCACGTTCTGATGGAACGCGCTGATGATCGCGGCGGGGTGGACGTCTGGGATGTTGTGCTGTACACGGCTGAATCTCTGAATGTACTTGCGCAGTGGCTCTCCTTCCTTCTGGGCGAGCAGATGAAGATCGCTCTCTTGGCCATGTGGCTTGTGGCCGCCTGTAAAGGCGCCGACAAACTGATGGCATAAATCTGCCCAAGAGGAGATGGAATTGTCCGGCAAGTGCATGAGCCAGGACCTGACGTTGGGCTTGAGTACCAGCGGGAAGTAGTTGGCAAGGATCTTGTCGTCCCGTCCCCCGGCAGCCTGCACCGCGATGGTGTAGATGCTGAGAAACTCCGACGGATGCGTCTTGCCGTCGTACTTCTCTGGTACGTCTGGTTTGAAATTCTTTGTGCTGGGCCACTGGACTTGCCGCAGCTCACGGGTGAACGCAGGACAACCTACCGCGTACGGCAGATCGCCTGGTTCCCCTGGCGCATGCATGTCAACAGAGGGCCCAGCGCGCTTGTCGGATTGACGTCGCGCTTCTCTTTGGCGCTCGATGCGGGTTCGAGCGTCTTCTTGTTGTCGTTCATGGAGAACTTGGCGCTGGTCGCGACGAGCTCGTGGGTCCGACGACGCGGTGGAGCCGCTGTCGGGGTGGACCCGGCGAGTCGGCGATTTTGGCCTTCGTAGTGGAGAGTGCATGGAAGTCGCACCTCCCCCGGTCTTGTTGCCATCGGCTCGCGTCCGGCTGTCCTGCCGCGGCAGCGAGGTGCTTGGTTGCCGCGCAGTGTCGCCGTTGGCGAAGCCGATGAGGCTCTGGATAGTGGCCCTCCATTCGTCGGTCTTGTCCGCCGTCGGAGGATAGTCTAGGAGCAGTTGAGCTCGCGCCAAGGCTTCTGCTGGAGTGGTGGGCGGCGGAGGTGAACGGTGCGAGGAGTGGGGCGTGCTCGGACTCCTAACCACGTTAGAAGGAGCAGTGCCCCGTCCAGGCGACCGTACTTCGCTCGAGCCAGCATGTTGACGTGCATGTTGGTCTTGAGCGCCACGAGAACCACCAGCTTGATCTTGGCCCAGCGGACGTATGGCGCTGCGAACGCCATGACGCTGCTGGTCCCGCGCCTCCTGAGAGGGGCGCGGTGCGCGCATGGACGCCGAGGTCTGTGCCGCCTTGTCCTTGGACTTGGCCGCACTGAGGGCTCCCTCGTCGACGCCCATTCTTCCGCCGGCGTCCACTCCACCACCCGTTTGCTCCGGAGGCGGTGAAAGCGACGCAGACGGAACAGCTGCCTCCGAATCCTTCTTCTTCGGTGGCATGTCGATGAAGACGATGAAGATTTAGCTCGCGTGCACGCCGGATCGGGTTCGCACAATCTCGACGCCCCCTACCTGGCGCGCCAAAGATGTCGGGGAAACTGATCCACCAACACCTATGGGGACCGGGCCCCTTTCGGTTCGGAGGGGGGCGGAGGCCGCGCAAAGAGCGGATCGAGGCAGTACACGCGAGCAGTTTTACCCAGCTTCGGGCCGCACGGATGCGTAAAACCCTACTGCTGCTTGTTTGTGTGTATTGAATTCTTGCTCAGGAGCGATGGACGCTGCCAGACCGAGCGTGAGAGTGTTCCTGATGTTTCGAATGAGCCGAACCCCTTCTACGTTGCGCTTGGGCCTCCTTTTATACTTTCAAGGGGTCACCGACAGGTGGCAACGTAGACTAGAAGGGTAAAAATGGAAAAGGATGCGGTAGGTGCAGCTACCGCTACTGTGGACACAGTGCACCCTACCTAACTCTGACGGCAGGGGACAAGGTCATTGAATGCCCGTCTGAGTTGCCTAAACAGTGCAAAAAGTGACCGTTAGGAGCGCCACCGTTTGCCACGATGGCCTTCTCTTCATCTCCGCTTGCCACCGCGTACCCCTGGCTGCACAGGCTCCCGCCACGCGCCCCTGAGGAAGCCTCATGGCGACACGCGGGTGGGTGCGCTGGAGCGTGGGTACAGAGTGGCAGCGGGCCCCCGGCGAGTACCTTGTCGGGGTCGTCGTCTTGTCGAGTCCAGAAGCTTGTCGCTCACCGGACCTTGCCGGGACGTGCGGTGCATCGCGGCAAGTTTCTTGAAGTGCCGTGGTTGGCCTTCCCGGCAAGCTCCTCTTGCCGGGGCCTTGTCTCTTCCCGGC
Source organism: Triticum aestivum (assembly GCF_018294505.1). NCBI lineage: Eukaryota > Viridiplantae > Streptophyta > Magnoliopsida > Poales > Poaceae > Triticum > Triticum aestivum. The sequence goes on along the minus strand of NC_057812.1, from coordinate 709,523,705 downwards.
AAGATCCTCTTGCCGGGGCCTTGTCTCTTCATCTTGAATGCTTTGTTCTTGAATGGCTCCAAAGGAACCCACGGAGGACTCTGGCGGTCGTCCGGCAAGCCTTGCCGCGCGGTGCTGCAACTGCCCGTGCACAATTTCGGGATACTAGGGTACCCCTACTCTAGTACACCGACAAAAAGTGAGCGTAAACGGTAATGCAATGCGTTGAAACAAGGCCTAGGGTTCATACTCTCACTAGTGCAAGTCCTCTCAACAATAATAACATAATTGGATCACATAACTATCCCTCAACATGCAAAAAAGAGTCACTCCAAAGTCACTAATAGCGGAGAACAAACGAAGAGATTATGGTAGGGTACGAAACCACCTCAAAGTTATTCTTTCCAATCAATCCGTTGGGCTATTCCTATAAGTGTCACAAACAGTCCTAGAGTTCGTACTAGAATAACACCTTAAGATACAAATCAACCAAAACCCTAATGTCAGCTAGATACTCCAATGTCACCTCAAGAATCCATGGGTATGATTATACGATATGCATCACACAATCTCATATTCATCTATTCAACCAACACATAGAACCTCAAAGAGTGCCCAAAGTTTCTACCGGAGAATCATGACGAAAACGTGTGCCAACCCCTATGCATAGGTTCATGGGTGGAACCCGCAAGTTGATCACCAAAACATACATCAAGTGAATCACGTGATATGCCATTGTCACCACAGATACGCACGGCAAGACATACATCAAGTGTTCTGAAATCTTAAAGACTCAATCCGATAATATAACTTCAAAGGGGAAACTCAATCCATTACAAGAGAGCAGAGGGGGAGGAGAAACATCATAGGATCCAAATATAATAGCAAACCTCACGATACATCAAGATCGTATCACGTCAAGAACACGAGAGAGAGAGAGAGATCAAACACATAGCTACTGGTACATACCCTCAGCCCCGAGGGAGAACTACTCCCTCCTCGTCATGGAGAGCACCAGGATGATGAAGATGGCCACCGGAGAAGGATTGCCCCCTCCGGCAGGGTGCCGGAACGGGTCTAGATTGGCTTTCGGTGGCTACGGAGGCTTCTGGCGGCGGAACTCCCGATCTATTGTGCTCTCTGATGTTTTTAGGGTATATGGAGATATATAGGCGGAAGAAGTACGTCAGGGGGGCCACGAGGGGCCCACGAGGGTGGAGGGCGCCCCCTAGGGGGGTGGGCGCGCCCCCTACCTCGTGGCCTCCTCGAAGGTCCCCTGACGTGCACTCGAAGTCTTGTGGGCTTCTTTCCTTCCAAAAATGAGTTCCGTGAAGTTTCAGGTCAATTGGACTCCGTTTGGTTTTCCTTTTCTGTGATATTCTAAAACAAGGTAAAAACAGAAACTGGCACTGGGCTCTGGGTTAATAGGTTAGTTCCAAAATGATATAAAAGTGTATAATAAAGCCCATAAACATCCAAAATAGTAGATAATATAGCATGGAGAAATCAAAAATTAGATACGTTGGAGACGTATCAGGGATGATGCAGCAAAGTAGCGTAAGTATTTCCCTTAGTTTTTGAGAACCAAGGTATCAATCCAGTAGGAGGCTACGCGCGAGTCCCTCGTACCTGCACAAAACAAATAAATCCTTGTAACCAACGCGAATAGGAGTTGTCAATCCCTACACATCCACTTACGAGAGTGAGATCTGATAGATATGATAAGATAATATTTTTGGTATTTTGGTGATAAAGATGCAAAGTAAAATAAAGGTAAAGTAAAAAGCAAAGGAAATAACTAAGTAGTAGGAGATTAATATGATAAAGATAGACCCGGGGGCCATAGGTTTCACTAGTGGCTTCTCTCGAGAGCATAAGTATTCTATGGTGGGTGACCAAATTACTGTTGAGCAATTGACAGAATTGAGCATAGTTATGAGAATATCTAGGTATGATCATGTATATAGGCATCACGTCCGAGACAAGTAGACCGACTTCTGCCTGCATCTAATACTATTACTCCACTCATCAACCGCTATCCAGCATGCATCTAGAGTATTAAGTTAAAAACAGAGTAACGCCTTAAGCAAGATGACATGATGTAGAGGGATAAACTCATGCAATATGATGAAAACCCCATCTTGTTATCCTCGATGGCAACAATACAATACGTGCCTTGCTGCCCCTATTGTCACTGGGAAAGGACACCAGAAGATTGAACCCCAAGCTAAGCACTTGTCCCATTGCAAGAAAGATCAATCAAGTAGGCCAAACCAAACTGATAATTCGAAGAGACTTGCAAAGATAACCAATCATAGATAAAAGAATTCAGAGAAGATTGAAATATTATTCATAGATAGACTTGATCATAAACCCACAATTCATTGATCTCAACAAACACACCGCAAAAAGAAGATTACATCGAATAGTTCTCCACAAGAGAGGGGGGGCCATTGTATTGAGATCCAAAAAGAGAGAAGAAGCCATCTAGCTACTAACTATGGACCCGTAGGTCTAAGGTAAACTACTCACACTTCATCGGAGAGGCTATGGTGTTGATGTAGAAGCCTTCCGTGATTGATGCCCCCTCCGGTGGAGCTCCAGAGCAGAAAGTTGCGGCCGTGGAATTAGGTTTTTGGCTCTGTATCTGATCGTTTGGGGGTACGTAGGTATATATAGGAGGAAGGAGTACGTCGGTGGAACAACAGGGGGCCCACGAGGGTGGAGGGCACGCCTGGTGGGGGTAGGCGCGCCCCCCTACCTCGTGGCCTCCCCTTTTGTGTCTTGACGTAGGGTCCAAGTCTCCCGGGTCTTGTTTGTTGAGAAAATCACGTCCCCGAAGGTTTCATTGCGTTTGGACTTCGTTTGATATTCCTTTTCTTCGAAACCCTAAAACAGGCAAAAAACAACAATTCTGGGCTGGGCCTCCGGTTAATAGGTTAGTCCCAAAAACGATATAAAAGTGGATAATAAAGCCCAATAATGTCCAAAACAGTAGATAATATAGCATGGAGCAATCAAAAATTATAGATACGTTGGAGACGTATCAAGCATCCCCAAGCTTAATTCCTGCTCGTCCTCGAGTAGGTAATGATAAAAACAGAATTTTTGATGCGGAGTGCTACTTGGCATAATATTAATGTAATTCTTCTTAATTGTGGTATGGATATTCAAATCCAAAAGATTGAAGACAAAAGTTTAATATTGACATAAAATAATAATACTTCAAGCATACTAACAAAGCAATTATGTCTTCTCAAAATAACATGGCCAAAGAAAGTTATCCCTACAAAATCATATAGTCTGGCTATGCTCCATCTTCACCACACAAAATATTTAAATCATGCACAACCCCGATGACAAGCCAAGCAATTGTTTCATACTTTTGACATTCTCAAAACCTTTTCAATTTTCACGCAATACATGAGCGTGAGCCATGGATATAGCACTATAAGTGGAATAGAATGGTGGTTGTGGAGAAGATAAAAAAGGAGAAGATAGTCTCACATCAACTAGGCGTATCAACGGGCTATGGAGATGCCCATCAATAGATATCAATGTGAGTGAGTAGGGATTGCCATGCAACGGATGCACTAGAGCTATAAGTATATGAAAGCTCAAAAAGAAACGAAGTGGGTGTGCATCCAACTTGTTTGCTCATGAAGACCTATGTCATTTTGAGGAAGCCCATCATTGGAATATACAAGCCAAGTTCTATAATGAAAAATTCACACTAGTATATGAAAGTGATAACATGAGGGACTCTCTACTTTGAATATCATGGTGCTACTTTGAAGCACAAATGTGGTAAAAGGATAGTAACATTGTCCCTTCCCTCTTTTTCTCTCATTTTTTTATTTGGGCCTTTTCCTTTTTATGGCCTCTTTTCTTTCTCTTTTTCTTCGTCCGGAGTCTCATCCCAACTTGTGGGGGAATCATAGTCTCCATCATCCTTTCCTCACTGGGACAATGCTCTAATAATGATGATCATCACACTTTTATTTTTCTTACAACTCAACAATTACAACTCGATAGTTAGAACAAGATATGACTCTATATGAATGCCTCCGACGGTGTACCGGGATATGCAATGATGCATGACTGACACATATGAAAGAATTATGAATGGTGGCTTTGCCACAAATACGATGTCAACTAGATGATCATGCTAAGCAATATGACAATGATGGAGTGTGTCATGATAAACGGAATGGTGGAAAGTTGCATGGCAATATATCTCGGAATGGCTATGGAATTGCCATAATAGGTAGGTATGGTGGCTGTTTTGAGGAAGGTATATGGTGGGTGTATGATACCGGCGAAAGGTGCGCGGTATTAGAGAGGCTAGCAAAGGTGGAAGGGTGAGAGTGCGTATAATCCATGGACTCAACATTAGACATAAAGAACTCATATACTTATTGCAAAAATCTACAAGTTATCAAAGCAAAGTATTATGCGCATGCTCCTAGGGGGATAGATTGGTAGGAAAATACCATCACTCGTCCCCGACCGCCACTCATAAGGAAGACAATCAAAAAATAAATCATGCTCCGACTTCGTCACATAACGGTTCACCATACGTGCATGCTACGGGAATCACAAACTTTAACACAAGTATTTCTAAAATTCACAACTACTCAACTAGCAAAACTTTAATATCACCATCTTCATATATCAAAACAATTATCAAGCATCAAACTTCTCATAGTATTCAACACACTCATAAGAAAGTTTTATTGTTAATCTTGTATACCAAGCATATTAGGATTTTAAGAAAATTACCATGCTATTTAAGACTCCCAAAATAATCTAAGTGAAGCATGAGAGATCAAAGGTTTCTATAAAACAAATCCACCACCGCGCTCTAAAAGATATAAGTGAAGTACTAGAGCAAAACTACATAACTCAAAAGATATTAGCGAAGCACATAGAGTATTCTAACAAATTCCAAATCATGTATGGTTCTCTCAAAAGTTGTGTATAACAAGGATGATTGTGGTACACTAAAAAGTAAAGACTCAAATCATACAAGACACTCCAAGCGAAACACATATCATGTGGCGAATAAAAATATAGCTCCAAGTAAAGTTACCGATAGAAGTAGACGAAAGAGTGGATGCCTTGCGGGGCATCCCCAAGCTTCGGATTTTAGGTGTCCTTAGATTATCTTGGGGGTGACATGGGCATCCCCAAGCTTAGGCTCTTGCCACTCCTTGTTCCATAATCCATCAAATTTTTACCCAAAACTTGGAAACTACACAACACAAAACTTAAAGTAGAAAATCTCGTGAGCTGCGTTAGCGAAAGAAAATAAAAGACCACTTCAAGGTACTGTAATGAACTCATTCTTTATTTATGTTGGTGTTATACCTACTGTATTCCACTTCTCTATGGTTTATAAACTATTTTACTAGCCATAGATTCATCAAAATAAGCAAACAACACACGAAAAACAGAACAGTCTGTAGTAATCAGTAGCTAGCGCAAGATCTGGAACCCCAAAAATTCTAAAATAAATTGTTGGACGTGAGGAATTTATCTATTAATTATTTGAAAAAATAATTAACTAATAGAACTTTCCAAATAAAAATGACAGCAGTTCTCGTGAGCGCTAAAGTTTCTGTTTTTTACAGCAAGTGTAACAAGACTTTCCCCAAGTCTTCCCAACGGTTCTACTTGGCACAAACACTAATTAAACACAAAAAACACAACCAAAACAGAGGCTAGATAAATTATTTATTACTAAACAGGAGCAAAAAGCAAGGAATAAAAATAAAATTGGGTTGCCTCCCAACAAGCGCTATTGTTTAACGCCTCTAGCTAGGCATAACAAGCAAGGATAGATCTAGGTATTGCCATCTTTGGTAGGTAATCCATAAGTGGCTATCATAATAGATTCATAAGGTAATTTAATTTTCTTTCTAGGAAAGTGTTCCATGCCTTTCCTTAATGGAAATTGGAATCTAATATTTCCTTCCTTCATATCAATAATTGCACCAATCGTTTTAAGAAAAGGTCTACCAAGAATAATAGGACATGAAGGATTGCAATCTATGTCAAGAACAATAAAATCTACGGGCACATAATTCCTATTTGCAACAATAAGAACATCATTAATTCTTCCCATAGGTTTCTTAATAGTGCAATCCGCAAGGTGCAAGTTTAGAGAGCAATCATCAAAATCACGGAAACCTAACAAATCACACAAAGTCTTTGGAATCGTGGAAACACTAGCACCCAAATCACATAAAGCATAGCATTCAGGATCTTTAATTTTAATTTTAATAGTTGGTTCCCACTCATCATAAAGTTTTCTAGGGATAGAAACTTCCAATTCAAGTTTTTCTTCATAAGATTGCATCAAGGCATCAACGATATGTTTAGTAAACGCTTTATTTTTACTATAAGCGTGAGGAGAATTTAGCACGGATTGCAACAAGGAAATACAATCAATCAAAGAGCAATTTTCATAATTAAATTCCTTGAAATCCATAATAGTGGGTTTAGCAACATCTAGGGTTTTAATTTCTTCAATCCCACTTTTATCAATTTTAGCATCAAGATCAACAAATTCCGAATTCTTGGAATGCCTTCTAGGTAAAGGTGGACCTTATTCAGTCCCATCATTATCAAGATTCATATTGCAAAACAAAGATTTAATAGGGGACACATCAATAACTTTTAGAGCTTCATCTTTATTTTCATAGGAACTAGAAGAACATGCTCTGATAAAGGCATCTTTCTTAGCATGCATCCTAGCGGTTCTTTCTTTGCACTCATCAATGGAAATTCTCATGGTTTGAGAGACTCATTGATATCATGCTTAGGTTGAATAGATCTAAGTTTCAAAGAATCAACATCAAGAGAAATTCTATCAACCTTCCTAGCCAACTCATCAATCTTAAGCAATTTTTCTTCAATCAAAGCATTAAAATTCTTTTGCAAAGTAATAAATTCTTTAATAGTAGATTCAAAATCAGAGGGAATCTTGTTATAATTTCCATAAGAATTGTTGTAGGAATAACCATCATTATTAGAGGGATTACTAGGATAAGGCCTAGGGTTGAAATTTCCTCTATACGCCTTGTTACCAAAATTGTTCCTACCAACAAAATTCACATCCATAGATTCATTATTATTCTCAATCAAAGTAGACAAGGTCATATCATTAGGATCAGAAGAAACACTCTTATTAGCAAATAATTTCATAAGTTCATCCATCTTTCCACTCAAAACATTAATTTCTTCTATCGCATGCACCTTTTTATTAGTAGATCTTTCAGTATGCCATTGAGAATAATTAACCATAATATTATCTAGGAGTTTAGTAGCTTCTCCTAAAGTGATTTCCATAAAAGTGCCTCCCGCGGCCAAATCTAAAAGATTTCTAGAAGCAAAATTCAATCCGGCATAAATTTTTTGTATAATCATCCACAAATTTAAACCATGAGTAGGGCAATTACGTATCATTAGTTTCATTCTCTCCCAAGCTTGTGCAACATGTTCATGATCAAGTTGCTTAAAATTCATAATATCGTTTCTAAGAGAGATGATCTTAGCGGGAGGAAAATACTTAGAGATAAAAGCATCTTTGCACTTGTTCCATGAATCTATACTATTTTCAGGCAAAGACGAAAACCAAGCTTTAGCATGATCTCTAAGCAAAAAAGGAAATAGCTTCAATTTAACAATATCATTATCCACATCTTTCTTCTTTTACATATCACACAAATCAACGAAGCTATTTAGATGGGTAGCGGCATCTTCACTAGGAAGGCCGGAAAACGGATCTTTCATGACAAGATTCAGCAAAGCAGTATTAATTTCACAAGATTCAGCATCGGTAAGAGGAGCAATCGGAGTGCTAATAAAATCATTGTTGTCGGTATTGGTGAAGTCACACAATTTAGTATTATCTTGAGCCATCGTGACAAGCAAGCAAACTAACACAAAAAGCAAGCGGGCAAAAAGAGGCAAATAGAGAAAGAGAGGGAGGATAGAGAGAGACGGCGAATAAAACAGCAAGGGTGAAGTGGGGGAGAGGAAAACAAGAGGAAAATGGCAAATAATGTAATGCGGGAGATAAGGGTATTTGATAGGTACTTGGTATGTTGACTGTTGCGTAGACCTCCCCGGCAACGGCGCCATAAATCCTTCTTGCTACCTCTTGAGCACTGCGTTGGTTTTCCCAGAAGAGGAAGGGATGATGCAGCAAGTAACGTAAGTATTTCCCTCAGTTTTTGAGAACCAAGGTATCAATCCAGTAGGAGGCTACGCGCGAGTCCCTCGTACCTGCACAAAACAAATAAATCCTCGCAACCAACGCGAATAGGGGTTGTCAATCCCTACACGGCTACTTACGAGAGTGAGATCTGATAGATATGATAAGATAATATTTTTGGTATTTTTGTGATAAAGATGCAAAGTAAAATAAAGGTAAAGTAAAAAAGCAAAGGAAATAACTAAGTAGTAGGAGATTAATATGATAAATATAGACCCGGGGGCCATAGGTTTCACTAGTGGCTTCTCTCGAGAGCATAAGTATTCTACGGTGGGTGAACAAATTACTGTTTAGCAATTGGCAGAATTGAGCATAGTTATGAGAATATCTAGGTATGATCATGTTTATAGGCATCACGTCCGATACAAGTAGACCGACTCCTGCCTGCATCTACTACTATTACTCCACTCATCGACCGCTATCCAGCATGCATCTAGAGTATTAAGTTAAAAACAGAGTAACGCCTTAAGCAAGATGACATGATGTAGAGGGATAAACTCATGCAATATGATGAAAACCCCATCTTGTTATCCTCGATGGAAACAATACAATACGTGCCTTGCTGCCCCTACTGTCACTGGGAAAGGACACCGCAAGATTGAACCCAAAGCTAAGCACTTCTCCCATTACAAGAAAGATCAATCTAGTAGGGCAAACCAAACTGATAATTCGAAGAGACTTGCAAAGATAACCAATCATACATAAAAGAATTCAGAGAAGATTCAAATATTATTCATAGACAAACTTGATCATAAACCCACAATTCATCAGTCTCAACAAACACACCGCAAAAAGAAGATTACATTGAATAGTTCTCCACAAGAGAGGGGGAGAACATTGTATTGAGATCCAAAAAGAGAGAAGAAGCCATCTAGCTACTAACTATGGACCCGTAGGTCTAAGGTAAACTACTCACACTTCATCGGAGAGGCTATGGTGTTGATGTAGAAGCCCTCCGTGATCGATGCCCCCTCCGGCGGAGCTCCGGAACAGGCCCCAAGATGGGATCTCGTGGATACAGAAAGTTGCGGCGGTGAAATTAGGTTTTTGGCGCCCTATCTGATCGTTTGGGGGTACGTAGGTATATATAGGAGGAAGGAGTACATCGGTGGAGCAATAAGGGTCCCACGAGGTTGGAGGGCGCGCCTGGTAGGGGTGGGCACGCCCCCTACCTCGTGGCCTCCCCTTTTGTGTCTTGACGTAGGGTCCAAGTCTCCCGGGTCTTGTTTGTTGAGAAAATCACGTTCCCGAAGGTTTCATTCCGTTTGGACTCCGTTTGATATTCCTTTTCTTCGAAACCCTAGAACAGGCAAAAAACAACAATTCTGGGCTGGGCCTCCGGTTAATAGGTTAGTCCCAAAAATAATATAAAAGTGGATAATAAAGCCCAATAATATCCAAAATAGTAGATAATATAGCATGGAGCAATCAAAAATTATAGATATGTTGGAGACGTATCAGCTACTGGGTGAGCGGATGAGTGGCTCGACGAGTCGCGGCTTGATGCCGGAGAGGATGAGTTCATTGGCCTGCTCGACCTGCCCATTGGACTGCGGATGCACAACGGAGGCCAGGTCGAGGCGGATGTCGGAGACGGAGCAGTATTGTTCGAGCGCACCCTTGGCGAAGTTGGTGCCTTTGTCGGTGATGATGCTGTTTGGCATGCCATAGCGCACCGCTATGTCTTTGATGAACCGGACGGCTGTTTGCCCGTCCAGTTTCTTGATTGGTCTTGCCTTGATCCACTTGGTAAATTTGTCCACTGCCACCAGCAAGTGCGTCATGCCGCCTCGAGCGGTTTTGAAGGGTCCCACCATGTCGAGTCCCCACACCGCGAAGGGCCAGGCGATCGGTATGGTGCGGAGTGCTGACGCCGGCTGGTGGCTGCGTTTGCTGAAGCGCTGGCATCCCACGCACCTGAGGACGAGCAACTCGGCATCTTCGAGGGCCGTGGGCCAGTAGAAACCATGATGCGGCGTGGTGCCCGCACTCGCCCTGATGTATGTCGCGGAGGATGTCGATGCCCTGTTCCTGCTCGACGCAGCACTGGAACACGCCGGTGGAGCTGCGCTTGACGAGCCCGTTGTTGATGATGTTGTAGGCGGACGCCCGACGCTGCACTTGCCGAGCTTCGATCTCGTCCATGGGGAGAACCCCATTCTCCAAAAATTCTGATATTGGAAGGGCCCAAGATGGAGCCGTAACCACGGCGAGGACGGCCACCAGGGTGGTTTCCGAGTCGGCAGCCCCCGAGCCGGGTTGAGCAGTCCTCGGGTCGGGTATGGCGACGGCCGGGTCTGGGACGATGGTGGCCGGGTTGAGCTGGGCAGCCCCTGGGCCGGGTTCAGCAGTCCCCGGGCTGGGCTGAGCAGTCCTCGGGCCGGGTTGAGGTGCGGCCGGGTTGTTTGGAACATGGATAGACTCAGAGTCCGGTGATGGCTTGACGGACGGCTTGCGCAGGTGCTCGAGGGAGACGCCGGATGGGATGGCTTGTCGTGACGAGGCGATCTTGGCGAGCGTGTCGGCTGCTTCGCTCTCCGCACGCGGGACGTGGAGGAACTCGCAGCCCTCGAAGGATCCGGACTGCTTCTGGACGAGAAAGCGGTAGCTTGCCATGTTGGAGTCGCGGGCGTCCCATTCGTCGGAGCACTGCTGTACCACCAGGTCCGTGTTGCCGTAGCACAGGATGTGCCGGATGCCGAGTTCCTTGGCAAGCCGAAGGCCGTGCACAAGGGCTTTGTACTCGGCGATGTTGTTGGAGGCGGCAAAGTGGATCTGGAGCGCGTAGTGGAGCCGGTCGCCCTTCGGGGATTACAGTACGATGCCGACCCCTAAGCCGAGTCGCATCTTGGACCCGTCGAAGTGCATGCGCCGAAGCATCGAGTCGGGAGGCGGTGGCAAGTACTGGGTCTCGGTCCAGTCGACGAGGAAGTCGGCCAGGGCTTGAGACTTGATCGAGGTGCGGGGTTCGTAGAGGATGGTGTGGCCGGCTAGCTGGATTGCCCACTTGGCAACCCGGCCAGAGGCGTCCTGGCACCCAATGATTTCTTCGATAGGCGCCGTGCTGACCACAATGACAACATGCTCTTGGAAATATTGCTTCAGCTTCTTGGCGGTGAGGTACACGCCGGAACACATCTTCTGGTAGTGCGGGTAGTTCTGCTTAGAGTTGGAGAGCACTTTGCTCAGGTAGTAGACTGGGCGCTGGACGGCTTGGATCTTGCCCTTCTCCGGTCGCTCGACCGCCAGCACCGTGCTGACCGCCCGCGGGGTCGAGGCTATGTAGAGCAATAGCGGCTCCTTGTCGGTCGGCGCAGCCAGGACTAGTGCGGTGGAGAGCATGTGCTTGAGGTATTGGAAGGCCTTGTCTGCCTTGCCGTTCCATTCAAACGGGCTCGTCTTCTTCATCAGCTGGTATAGGGGCAGCACCCTCTCGCCCAGCTGGCTTAGGAACCGGCTGACCGAGGCCAAGCACCCAGTGAACTTCTGGACATCGCGCAGCCAAGCCGGCTTGCGCATGCGCTCGATGGCCTTGATCTTCTCCGGGTTCGCCTCAATGCCGCGTTCCGAGATGAGGAAAGCGAGTAGCTTTCTGGCCGGAACGCCGAAGACGCATTTTTCCGGGTTAAGCTTGACCTTGTATTCGCGGAGGTTGGCGAATGTTTCCTTCAAATCGTTGAGGAGCGTGAGGTGCTGCTTGGTCTTCACCATGATGTCATCCATGTACACGTGGATATTGCGGCCGAGTTGCGGCAGCAGGCATTTCTGCATGCAGCGCTGGAAGATGGCGCCGGCGTTCTTCAAGCCGAACGACATGGTGACGTAGCAATACGCCCCGATGGGTGTGATGAAGGACGTCTTCAGGGCGTCGGGCGGGTCCAGCTTGATCTGGTGGTAGCCGGAGTAAGCGTCCAGGAAGGACAGGAGCTCACATCTGGCGGTCGAGTTGATGACTTGGTCGATCCGTGGGAGGGTGAATGGATCCTTGGGACAGGCCTTATTGAGGTTGGTGTATTCGATACACATGTGCCAGGTCTTGTTCTTCTTCTGGACGAGGACTGGGTTGGCCAGGCACTCGGGGTGAAGCACTTCCATTATGAAGCCGGCCGCCAGAAGCTTGGCGACCTCTTCACCAATGGTTCTTCTCTTCTCTTCGGAAAATCGTTGTAGAGGTTGACGGACGGGCTTGGCATCCTTGCGGACGTGAAGTTTGTGCTCAGCGTACTTCCTCGGGATACCCGACATGTCCTTGGGGGTCCATGCGAATATATCCCGATTCTCACGGAGGAAGTCGACGAGCTCGCCTTCCTATTTGCTGTCGAGGCGGGCGCCTACGACAACGTACTTGCTGCAGCTGGGGTCTTCTGGGTTGAGCTTCACTTTCTTGATCTCCTTGGAGGGATTGAAGGCGGCCTCGTCGGCCGGGTCCGAGGTCGGGATCGACGCAGCGGAGGCCTCGCCTGCCAGGGCGATGATCTGGTCGAGCTGGCGCCGCTCCTCGGCAATGACCAGCGACTCGGCAACTTGGCGCCGTCTCGGGTGCACTCCAGGGACTTGCGGTAATCACCTGTGATGGTGATGAGGCCCTTGGGACCCGACATCTTCATCTTCAGGTACGCGTAGTGGGAAACCGCCATGAATTTGGCGAGCGCGGGCCGGCCCAGCAACGCGTGATACGCGCTGGATAGGTCCACCACTTTGAACCAGATTGGTTCGCGCCGGAAGTGGCTGCTGTCACCGAACAAGACGTCTCGCCGGACCCAGCCAATGGGGTAGCAGGAGAGGCCGGGCATGATGCCGTGAAAGATCGTCCGGGTCGGCTCCAGGTCCTCGGCCTTGAGGCCGAGCTTGGTCATCGTGCCGCGGTAGAGGATGTTGATGCTGCTACCGCCATCGATGAAGGTGGGGTTGAGGACGAGGGCGTAACCACTCAGACTTGGCATGACTGCCGTGTGATCCTCCCGGGTCCAGGTGATTGGGCGATCCGACCAATGCATGCACTCTGGCTTGGCCGGGACGATGGTGTTCACCTCCTGCCGAAGGAGGCGCTCGCTACGCTTGTCATCGCCGAGGCTGGTGAAGACGACGTAGGCCACGTTCTGGTCTGAGTAGGCGTCGTCGCGCATCGCGCCGCCAGCTGGAGGCGGCGGTGGAGGAGGTGGCGGCTGTCCAACGCCCGGAGCCGGAGCCGGAGGGGGCGGGACGTCGCCCCTCATGATGTGCTTGTTGATGGCGCACTGCCGAAGCGTGTGCGTGGAGGGTCTTGTGCCGCTGTGGTTCTTGCAGGGGCGTCGAGCATCTGCTCGAAGCTCATGGCGGGTTGCCATGCCGTCTTGCCGGTTTGCCGGTGCTTCGCCACTGGGTCCACCGCGGGCTCGGTGGCCGCGACGAGCCGGTTGTCGCGACGCGGCTCCGGCTTGTCGGCCTTGCGCTTGTTGTTCTGGTGATGCTGCTGTCGGCTGCTTTCGCCGACCGGTTTCGGAGGGGGAACCGGCTTCGCCTTGCCGACTTCATCCAGCGCCACCTGGATCTTCATGGCGGAGTTGGCGTTGGCGTACTTGTCTGCCGTCACCATGAGTGCGGCCATGGTGGTCGGCTCAGAGCATAAGAGAGCTTGTGCTTGAGGAGGGTGTCGTCTCGGCACCCGCTGACGAAGTACTAGATCGCCTGGACTTCATGGACGCCCTCGCAGCTGTTCCGGAGCTCGGTCCAGCGTGCGAGGTGCTCGCGGCCGGTCTCCGTAGGCCCTTGCACGCACATGGTGAGCTGGCTAGGGCGGCCGGGTTGCTTGTAGGTCCCCGTGAAGTTGCGGATGAAGGCTTCCTCGAAGTCCACCCACGTGTTGATGCTGCCCGTCGGCAGGCTGTTCAACCATGTGCGGGCCGACCCTTGGAGCATGAGCCGTGCGTAGCACACGGCGAGACGACGGTTGGCACTGGTGATGCCAATGGCCATGGTGTAATCGGTGAGCCAGTCTTCTAGCTTCACCGTCCCGTTGTACTTGGGGGTGTCGCGTGGGAGCATGAATCCTTTGGGAAAAGGCTCCTCCCGGATGCGGGGTCCGAAGCACGCTGACCCGATAGCGCCGCTCTCCTCCATCTCCAGGGAGTGAGTGAGCCGATCGAGGCGGTGGCGAGCATCGGCATCGTCGATGGCGAGCGGGCAGAGTCGACTTGCGCCCAGGCCACGGGGGGCCGGGTCGGTTGGAGCCGGACGTCGGTCGTGCTGGCCGGGTCCGCGCTGGATCTCTAGGATGGGCTCGTCACCCAATCCATCGGCGGCTATAGCGGCCGGGTCGCGCCGAGTCCGGGTTTAGCCGGAGTGCGCCTCGCCGGGTGGCGAGGAAGCGGTGTGCAGAAGTTCGCCGGACCCGCCAAGGTGGGCGGAGCCGGATCCCGTCGGCTTGGCGAGCTGGTTGAGGCGGTCCTGTTGGGCGTTGGCAGCGTGGAGGAGTTCGTGCATCCGCCCGATGCGCTCTTTCAGCTCCTCACCCACGAGCTGGTCCAGGCCAGCTGCGGCTGCCTGGGCAGCGCGCATGTTCTTCACTGGGGTCTCGTAGACGATTGGGACGGCGCCGAGGGCCCGACCGATCGCTCCTCCCCGGGCAAGCACATCGGCGACCCGGCTTGGGCCGGCCGCGGCGGGTGTGAATCTGTAGGCGGCATTGCGCTCCAGTTGAGCAGCGTCCAGGCGACACCAAGTGGCGGCGAGCGTCTCGGACAGGTCCAGTATCTGCTGGCGCCTTTCCTCGAGCTGGGTTCGGGCCTCGGCGATGTTGGTGGCATCGACATCGGTGTTGATGGGGATGCTGAGGCTCCGCATTGCAGCACGCAACGGATCGGATGGCTCAATCCGTTCCGCCGCGGCCCTGGCTTCGGCGGCCTTCCTCGCTTCGCTCGACGAGGAGGAGACGCCGTCACCGGTGGCAAAGACCTCCACATGAACCTCTGCTGCCCCAACGGGGACGCCGCCGCCGAGGGAGAGGGGAGAGTCGGAGTAGCTGAGCACCTCGCTGGGGTACTCGTCGGTCGCGAACCCATCGGAGATGCGCAGCGCGGCGAAGGAGGCGGCGAGTGCACCGATGACATCGTCCGCCAGCGCGACGGACTCGTCGGTGTAGGAAAAGGGCCCTGTCTGAAGCATGCTCCCGACCAGGTCCTCAAGCTGCCCCATGGTGGGCGCCAACTGTCGTGGTGGGTGCACGGCAGATGCCAAGGGATGGCTAAAGAGAGGAGGAGGCTCGAGGGCGCTGGTGGGCTCCAGAGACGAGGTTGGCATGAGCGGGCGCGGGACACCAGACATACCCAGGTTCGGGGCTCTCCGGAGAGATAACACCCCTAGTCCTGCCGAGTGTATGGAAGAGGAAGGAAACTGGCCAAGGCTTAGGCAGTTCCCTCTCCTTAGGTGTTACTAACTTGGCCAGTGTGATGGAATGAGTTCTCTGGTGTGTCTATATCTCTCCTCTCTCTCTCTCTGCATGAGGGCTCCTGGGGGTTTTATAGGTCAACCCCCAGGGGTACAATTGAAAGTGCTAGTGATTGACTAGAGGGGGGTGAATAGGCGATTTTTATGAAAGTCTTCAAAACATGGAGGTTTCGAAGACAAACGATAGAAATAAACCTATTACCATGCAGCGGAAGGTAGACTAGACTAAGCAAGCCATAGTCAAGTATTCAATGAAATGAAAGCACAAAGACTAATAGTAGCTAGGCACTATAGATCAGGATGGAAGATAGTATGAAGCCAATCAGAACAAGCAGTCACATAGTGAAGACAAATAGATAATGCAAACAAGAAATGACTTCAGAAGGACCAATATGCAAATAAAGAGATGGGAAGGACAGAACCAGTGGCTCGTTGAAGACAATGATTTGGTGGACCAATTCCAGTTGCTATGACAACTGTACGTCTGGTTAGGGAGGCTGAGATTCAACTCAGAAGACCGCGTCTTCACCTTATTGCCCTTGAGCTAAGGACACCCAGTCCTCGCCCAATTACTCTGGTAAGTCTTCAAGGTAGACTTCCAAACCTTCACATACTTCGTTCACTGGCGATCCACAATGACTCTTTGATGCTCAGAACGCGACACCTAACCGGCTGGAGGATTCACAGTCCTCAAGTGTAATAAGTCTTCAGATCACACAGACAATAAGACTTAAGTGATGACTAACACTCTTTGGCTCTGGGTGTTTAGGGCTTTGTCCTCGCAAGGATTTCTCTCTCAAAGGCTTCGAGGTGGGTTGCTCTCAAACGACAAAAGCCGTGCACTAACTCTGAGCAGCCAACCAATTTATGGTGTAGGGGTGGGCTATTTATAGCCACTAGGCAACCCAACCTGATTTGTCTGAAACGACCCTGGGTCACTAAGGAATTGACACGTGTTCCAACGGTCAGATTTCAAACACACACGGCAACTTTACTTGAGCTACAAGCAAAGCTGACTTATCCAGCTTTTGATAAGATTTGCTCTCATTGTCTTCGCTCGAAGACATAGGATTTTGGTTAAGTATAACTTCAGTCATTCTGGCTGGTTTACTTGGACCCCACTTAACAGTACGGTGGTTCCTATGACTCAACAAAGAAGAAAAAGAACGACGAAACAACTAAGTCTTCACACTCCATAGTCTTCACGCGATGTGTTCTCTTGTCATAGTCTTCAATGTGAATGTCTTCACATACCACCTTTGACTTCAATGTCTTCATACATTTTTAGGGGTCATCTCTAGAAGGAAAACTGAATCAATGAGGGACTTCTACCTGTGTTATCCTGCAATTCTCACAAACACATTAGTCCCTCAACCAGGTTTGTCGTCAATACTCCAAAACCAACTAGGGGTGGCACTAGATGCACTTACAATGTCCCCCTTTTTGGTGATTGATGACAAAATGGTTGAAGTTTTCAACGGGGATAGAAATATGTGAAATTGCAAAGGATTTAAGTATTGTCTTCGTAAGTAGCAGAAAGGCTCCCCCTGAAGATGTGCATATAAGTATTTTGCTTTTGAATGCAAATGCACATGGCAGGTTGTACTTGCGGAGCTCCTCTTTTACTTATGAAGACAATTCATCATGCATGAAAGGATATATCGAACTTAATGACATGCATAATGAAAAATGGATGTCTGCAAAATGACTTTGTGCGGAATTTATCGTCGCACATGCAGAATTTATCATCGCATCACATAGTGTCGAAAAAGGTAGCAGACGACCATCAAGTTTAAGTGTTACAACTCAAAACAAACCAAATGTTTCAAAAGTGAGAGTTGTAAGCACTTGGCAAAAGTAGAAAAAATTAAAGCGACCACCCATATGGACCCACTTGAAGACTATCAACTCATATGCTTCTCCCCCTTTTGTCAGTAAGGACCAAAAAGGTTTGAAGACATAGAGCTTCTACTCGTTCCCATGAGGTGCAAGCGAAGCAGCATGGTCGTCGTTGTGGTCCGGTGGTGCAGAAGAACTTGGTGCCGTGTCGAGACGTGCTGAAGGTGGGGGTGGTGAAGTGGCATCATCTTGATCATCGATAACTCTGGCATTCACCATGGCAGCTGAGGAAGAATAGTCAGAGTCTTCAAGGGAGGGAGTCCGATGCAAGTGAGCATTCCTTGGAGGAGTGGAGTCAAACTTGAATCTTTCTGTGAAGCCATCGTATTGAAGATCTTCTTCAGCAGTGAGCAAAGTCAAACTCTTCCAAGACCTCCGATAGGTTTCATGTTTAACAAAGGAATTCTTGGTGGCAAGATTGCGAATGCGATTGACGTCCACCAAGAGGCTTTGCATCTGACGCTTAAGCCAGTCATGATGCTTATCCTGTTTCTGATGTAGCGCGACGAGAAGCTCTCGGTCATTGAGAACACGAGATCGCTTTCGAGGCCTTTGGGCAATGGTGCTTCCAGTGGCGCCAGTTCGGGCGCAGGGGAACGTGTGTTACCAGCCAAGGGATAAACACGAGAGATTTCCTGAACTCCTTCAATGGGATGGGTGAAGCTTTGACGATCAACATTGTGAAGATAAATTGGATCCTCAGCAGGCTCTGGGTAAATAGCTTCAACAGACATATCAACCTCTGGCAAGAATACAAGATGATTGCGCGCAGACAGCTGATATTTAAAGGCAGAGCGAAGCTTGATAAGACGCATTACCCATGGAGCATAGAACTTCAGACCAAAAATGTCGGAGCCAGATGCAGCCAACTGCCTAATGAAGAAGTCTTGAGCATTGAAGCTGATGCCATTGAAGATATAGCAAACCAAAGTCTTCATTGCTCCTTCAAGCTTCGCTGCAGATGAATGTCCTTTGACAGGCCATAGAGTTTTCCTGATGATATGGTAAATGGTACGGGGCAGATACTCTAGGTCTTCGACAAAGAATTCCATTGGGTATTAGCATCACGTGGCAGAGGCTTCATCATGCTTAGCATTTGGCTCATGTTGGGTTCTGGCTTCTGAAAAATGCTCTCCAAAGCATTCTGGTGTTGTTGACAACCTGGTTCATAGTATTCACCAGGAGTGGGCAGGGCTGTGAGCTCAATGATGTCTTGAGCTTTAGCTTCATGATGAACATCTCCTGTCATCCACTCAAGGATCCAAGTCTTCGGATCCCTGTTGTATCCACGAATGTGGAGGGTAGCATAGAATTGAAGCAAAAGTTCTTCATTCCAGTGTTCCTTGTCGGTCACAAAATTAAGCAGACCCGCATCACGTAAGCAGTCAAGGGCTTCTTCGAGGCATGGTAGTCCAGCAATGGCTTCACAATCAAGATGCATGTGAGGGAAGATGCGTCCCTGATTGTACAAGATGCATGAATAATAGCTTCGCTGCTGATAACTCCGGAATCAGTCCGAAGAGATTCTTGGCCTTGTGTAGGAGTTCTTGGCGCTGTTGAAGAATGTGTTGTGTGCCTTGAATCCATTCAGATTAAATGATCCTGGTGAAGTTGTAGTACCTGGAAACCGTGGTAGCCTTGGCTTTGGCTTCTGGACCTGAGGCCTGTGCTCCACATGATAGGCAAACTGAGGTCCGGGAGCAGGCGGAGGAACCAGGATTGGCTAGTGGACAGTAACAACCTATCCACGATCATATGCTTGCTCGATGGTGTGTGGCCTTGGAGGAGGTACAGGAGTAGAGGCATTGGCTTCAGGTAGCGGATTTGCTTCGGGTGCTCCATTGGCTTCAGGTGCATTCACTTCTGGCACCACATTAGCTTTAGGCGCCACATTAGCTTCAGCCATGACAATGTTATTGGCTTCAGTGTTGATGTTGGTGGCCGCCTCAGTATTGGTAACCTCCACTTCAGGAGCTAGAGGGTCGGTCATGTTCTCCTCGAGAACAACTTCAGGGTTGGACGGGGGTGTACCAAAACGTTCTTCTTCTCTTGGTTCTTCATGGTCATCGGCTGATGCAGCCCGAATATCTTCAGCCGTTTTGGCTTCAGATTTAGGAATGTTCACAGTAGGATAGGCTTGAGGAAAGACTTCGCGTGAAAAGTATTGGCGCTCTTCTCCTTCTGGAACACTTGACAATGTGACCTGTGGCCTTGGTCCTTTGCAAATCCTGCGAAATGCTGGCGACGCCTGTGGAGATGGAGTTGGTTGGGCCTCAAAGTCTTCACTGTCAATCACCAGAGTGGTGACCTGTGGTAGGGGAGTGACTGGTGTTTCTTCAGCATGAGGGGATTCTTGAGGGTGATCAGCCCATGAGTCATCCCGAGCAATTGATGTCAATGGACGACCAATGCTGATGAGTTCGCTATTCGTGAGAACAGGCGATGATACCAAATTGTGCTCGATCTGAGGAAGGACTTCATCATCTTCAACATTGTCATGAGGACCAATGTCTTCAGCTGTGGTGGGGTCAACAGCTGGATTCTCTTCAGATTCAGGAGCCTCTGTGAAAGCAGGCTCATGAACTACCAGACGACGTTCACGTTGTTCAGACGTAGGACGAGCAACAGAAATTGGCTCGACAACAAGGGGCTCTGTGGAAGCAACCCATTCTCTCTTCTTTGTTTTTCTTTTCTTGGTTGGGGGAGCATCATCAGTGGTGGCTTTGGTCTTGCGCTTTCTGGCTTCGGCTTCAGCTGCTCTAGTTTTCTTGAATTCTGAAGCCACTGTGGGGACCTTAGGCTTCGAGCCTGTCATACTGGCTGGGAAGACAATGCGAGGTTCTTCCTGCCTTGATGCTTCTGGTTCTGCCACAGCTGGCTGCTTCTTCTTCTTGGCAGCCATTCTGGGGTCGATACCTGGTCGCCCCAAGGCCTTGCGCGTTTCAGCTTCATTGTAGCATTGAACACATTTGGCAGCAAGATTCTTCATGCGCTCACGAGAACCTTTTGCTTCTTCTCGTTTCTTGTGGAATGCCTCCTTGAGCTCATGCATCACGACCTTGAAGTTTTGAATGTCTTCAACATTGAGCTTGGCCATGTGCTTCTTGAACTGAGCCGTTTCATAATCGATCTTATCCTTCAACTCAACAATTTTCTAAGCAAGAGCCAACTCAGGAGCAATGGCTCTATGGAAGGAGACGCTGAGGCCAATTGGAAGCTAAAGATCATCAAAACTGACATCTGGGCTGTCAAATCACTCATCAATAAACTTGTATAAGATTTCCACATCAAAGAGGGGAAGATCATTGAAGATTTCCGCCTCTTGCTTGCTCTTTATCAACTGCTCAAGAGCGTCATCGCCAAGATCATTATCGCTGGACAGATCAATGGCGTCATTCTCGTTTCTCAAAATAGCAGCAGGGGTTAGTGCTTGACTAGTGGGTTGCATGGGCTTTTTCAACTTGGCAGACTTGGAGATGCGTGAGAGATCTTCAGACTGCACACTGGCTTCAGGAGGTGTAGTGGCCAGAGTTTTCACCAGAATCAGAGTCATCTGCAGAGTGGTCCGCGGCTGCCCCTTGAACCTGAATGTGAGTGATGAGACCTTCTAAGTTGTAGAAGGCCCCAATAAGATTGGGTTCAGCTTGGCGTGTGCCATCAGCTCGTGGTGCAGAGGGGCCTGGGTTGATGTCTAATCCCAAAGACTTCTTGTTTTCCTTGGCCGAGTTCTTTGCAGCCTGATAGTTGCGCTTGAACATATTATCTTCACGACATCATAACAGAGAGGATGGGTTGGCATTAGCAGGCTGAGGTCCACGAATCATGCAGGGGTAGAAGCCTTGAGCAATAGTGTCGGTGTCAAAACCGGTAGATCTCAGGTAGGGGGTCCCAAACTGTGCGTCTAGGCCAGATGGTAACAGGAGGCAAGGGACATGAAGTTTTACCCAGGTTCGGGCCCTCTTGATGGAGGTAAAACCCTACGTCCTGCTTGATTAATATTGATGATATGGGTAGTACAAGAGTAGATCTACCATGAGATCGGAGATGCTAAACCCTAGAAGCTAGCCTATGGTATGATTGTTGTTCCGTATGTTGTCCTACGGACTAAAACACTCTGGTTTATATAGACACCGGAGAGGGTTAGGGTTACACAAAGTCAGTTACAATGGTAGGAGATCCACATATCCGTATCGCCAAGCTTGCCTTCCACGCCAAGGAAAGTCCCTCCCGGACACGGGACAAAGTCTTCAATCTTGTATCTTCATAGTCCAGGAGTCCGGCTGAAGGTATAGTCCGGCCATCCGGACACCCCCTAATCCAGGACTCCCTCAGTAGCCCCTGAACCAGGCTTCAATGACGACGAGTCCGGCGCGCAGATTGTCTTCGACATTGCAAGGCGGGTTCCTCCTCCAAGTACTTCATAGAAGATTTTGAACACAAAGATAGTGTTCGTCTCTGCAAAATAATTTTCCACATATTGCCATAGAGAGAATAATATTTACACAAATCTAATCTGCTGATGTATTCCGTAGCATGACAACACCACGGCCAAGCCTTTATTCAAATCGTTTTATTATCCCATCTCAGCGTGTCATGCGAGGCGGTTTCCTTGGCACGTCTTGTTAAAGCAGAGATCATGTCCCCTTATTCCGGGATTCTCATCAATACGGGCGTGGGTAACCCAACTGCGCCATTGATTACGGCGCTTGGAGATAAGCGAGTTTTACCAGGCTGGTGGGGACACGTAGTTGCGTCCACCCATATAAGGGGATAAGGATCCACCTTTTCACCTATGCCTTCTTCCTCCTTTGCCTATCCATTTACGCGCACTCGAGCTCCAGCGCCCAAGTCCGCACTCCCCACCTCAACCTTCTCCAGCCATGTCCGGAGCGGGAGGCAAGTGGATGGTCCCCTCCGTCATGGAGGGGCACATCAAAAAACTGAGGAAGGCCAGATACTTGTCTAACGACATCGCGTACCGGCTTCCCGAAGAGGGGCAGCTCCTCCCCACCCCAAGGCCCCATGAGAGGGTAGTGTTCCTTCCCCACTTCCTCCGCGGACTGGGCTTTCCTATTCACCCATTCTTCCAGGGACTCATGTTCTACTACGGCCTGGATTTCCATGATCTGGCCCCGAACTTCATCCTCAACATCTCGGCGTTTATCATCGTGTGCGAGGCTTTCCTCCGCATCCGCCCTCATTTCGGCCTATGGCTCAAGACATTCAATGTCAAGCCGAAGGTGGTGCGCGGAAACCAAGCAGAGTGCGGAGGCGCCATGGTGGGAAAGATGCCCAACGTCTTATGGCTCGAGGGATCCTTTGTGGAGACCCTGAAGGGGTGTCAATAGGGGTGGTTTTACATCACCGAGCCGCGCGACCCTGAGTGGGTCGCAGCCCCCGATTTCCGGTCCGGACCCCCAACGCGGCTCACGTCCTGGAAAGAGACTGGCCTATCGTGGGGCAGCAAAGAAGAGGTGACTGGACTGCAAACATGCATCCAAACCCTGGTGAACAAGCAGCTCAAGCTTGTCAACATAGTCCAGGTTATGCTCATCCGCCGGATCCTCCCGTGTCAACAACGGGCCTTCAATATGTGGGAGTTCAACCCGGTGCAGCACCGAACTCTGAGCAGGCTCTTCGACACGATGTACGAAGATGCCTGGAAGGTGCTTTTCAAGGGCGCCGAGGCTCCCGCATCCGCTACCGAGGATCGCGGATTCAGCGTGCAGCGTCACGCTAGCGTGGTAAGTTGTTTGTACCTTTTACAGGGTATTAGTTTTTCATAGTTTAACTCTATGCGGGATCTAAGCTCCCTTACCTTTGACAGGATTGGCAGGCGAAGTCCGGACAGATCGACTGTCCGGCTCCTTTGCCCAAAGACCCAGCCGATGCCCGCTTGGCGAAACTGTTGGTTCCGGCACCCTATGTGGTGCCGGAGAAGAAGGCCACGAAGAAGGCCACGGGGACTCGAACAAGTGCCCGGCGCCAGGAGGTGTCGGGTTCATCATCCGACGGCTCCAAGGCGCATTCCTCCCGTGAAGACGAGGAGGAGGAAGAAGAGACCTCTCCCCCTCCAGCGGGGGGAGAGAAGAAAAGGAAGGCCGCCCTTACTGGGGAGGCCGAAGGGTCCAAGAAGGGGAAAACCCTTCCTCCGGACTACTCCACCAACGCCGACGGCGGAGAGGAGTGGCCGCTCAGGGCCAAGCCCCTGGCGAAATAGTAATTATCCGGATACCAGAGTAATTTATAGTATTCCTTTATTGCACAGCTTTCCCTTATGTCGAATATGATTATGCAGCCCACCCACAGACCGGCTCGACGCGTCGTCGAGCGGTTCACTGGACTCGTTGGATGTGAATTTGCTTCCGACGGCTACCTCCCCCCGCCCTACGGACGATGCCGAAGTGTTGTCCCAACAGGTTCCAAGCCAGGAGGAGGTGGTCCTGGAGGCGCCGCAAGGCGACCTCCCGGACTCCAGGAGTAAAGGGGATAAAACCCCCCAGGGCTCCAAGTATGGCTCTAGGCCGGACACCGCTCCGGAACCTTCAAAGGTTCCAGAGTCCAGCGGGCGACCTCCTTCCAAGAGGAGCAAGCCCATCGTGCCGGTGACCCCCCTCCAACCGGAGGCGCCGGACAATCTGTTGGAGGTGCTCAAAGGCACCTCCATCGACGAGGAGCACCGCACCATTATGAGTGCGGTGGTCCAGAAGGTTCAGTCCGCCAAGAGCGGACTGACTGAAGCTTGTGCTAGCCTTTTAACAGGCTTTGAGGTAAGTAAAGAATGTGTAAATAATATTACCGCATAGATAATAGCCCTTGATGCTCTATTTGGCGTTCGGGAAGAAAAGCCGAATAGAGGATCAAATAAAATTCGCAGGAGTCTATCAAAAAGGAGTCAATATGCGTATGCAGGCTTCTCTGCTGGCGTCCGCCGCACTGACTGCGGAAGTGGACACGCTAAATCAGAACCTCGAGCAGTCCGAGCAAGAGCTCGGGCGTGCCAAGAAGCAGCTCGAGGACAAGGAAGGTAGGAAATACCTTGTTTAAATATATATAAAAAAGGTGCAATTGCAAAAAATGACAGGATTATCGTGGCTATTGTAGGGGCTATGTCTGAGGTGGCGACCCTTAAGCAAGCGCTGTCCGAGGCCGAGAAGAGGGCGGCCACGGAGCGCACCGAGCGGGAGAAGTATGAGGCCCAGGTTGGGAAGGTGCAGCAAGAGCTCCAGGCTCTCATGAAAAAACATGAGAGTTTTGAGCTTGACTCAAAGACGCGAGCGTCTGAGCTCGCGGTGGCTATTGAAAATGCCAAGTCTGCCAAAGCCGAATCCCAGAAGACCCTCCAGGAGTTGGATGCGGTGAAAAAGATAGCGGTGGGTAAGGCATTCTTTATGCAAAGCAAACACATGGACGTGAGTTACTTGTTACTTACCCGAATTCGAAGCTCTCCAGGAGCATTCGCAGATCTTCCCCGTAGCGTGTCCGATGCCGCCGCATTCTATCGAGCCGAGGAGGGCAGCTCGACAGAGAAGGTGTTCTGGTCTCAGTATGCTGAGGCCGGACACCCCATGCCCCTGAGCGACCAGCTGAAGCAACTAGTCGAGCTCCACAAGGCGGCCGAACAGGCCATGAAGGGCCTCATAGTTCGGCTGTGGCCTGGAGAGGCTCTACCTAGGAGCTATTTCGGGCTGGTGCAGCGGCTGGTGGGGGCCTGTCCAAGGCTCGAAGTCATCAAGCGCTCCATCTGCATTGAAGGTGCCCGTAGGGCCCTTGCTCATGCTAAGGTGCACTGGGGCAAGCTGGATGCTGAGAAGCTTGTGAAGGACGGGCCACCGCCGGGGAAAGATCATCGCAAGCCCGAGAATTATTATAAGGATGTTCTGAAGGGTGCCCGCCTTATGGCGGATGAATGTTCCAGGGATGTAATTTTTGAGTAAAACTCGCTCGTTTTGTCCTGTGCGCTGAAAACTTGTTCATATGCGCTAAGCAATGCTATTGGAATTTAAAATATTACCTTATGTGCGGCTGTTTATCAATTCTGAGAGATGGCGAGTCGTCGACTTCTGCCCCCGTGCCGCTAGTGCTGGGGTGTTCGGGGATAAACCTGAGCGCTCTTTTTCCCATGTTTGGGTCCTTCGAGGGAGGCGCTCAGCACAATGAACAAGGCAATCGGACAATAATGCGTGAACACTCTCACTTAGCCATAGAATTCTATAATTTTAAACATCGGTGAAGCCCCTGGTATTCGGAAGACCGAGTCCGGGGTGCTATCCACGCCTTGGCCGGACAGAGCCGACTCCTCGCTCTAAGCGGCATAAGTCTTTAGGGAGTCGAAAAACCTCTCGAACAGCGACCAGCTCTCGCTTCATCATGACAGTCAGTTTTAGCTTTCTCTACTGAGGTGCTCGACCCAGCTCAACTGGGGCACAATTGCAGTAGTTCTCCTAGTGCTACCTTAGTCGACATAGCGAAACGTAAGGCACCAAAACATAGGAGCCGGGCAAACCCAACTATTGACCCAAGACATGATTCGGAGCCGATGCATATAATGCTATAAGTTCGGGGTGCCGCACTTGTTAAAGTGTTCGGACTTCTCACACCATATTGAGGGGTACTAAAGCCCCTGGCGTATTTTGGCCGTACCAAAGTGTACGGGTGCAACATGTCGTTAAGGAACATATATTTGTAAAAAAAGAGTAATGCAAAAATAGACAAAAGCTATGCATTGTTTATTAAAAAGGGTTGCGATCAAAGCAGAACGATACAAATAATGTGATAAGCAAAAGGTTGGACTATTTAACATGTCCGTTCTAGGGGCAGGCTACGGAATGGTATGTGAAACAGGTATACTGCTCGTGATAGAGACCACCTGGGAGTTCCGTATGCGGCATGGCTTGTCTGCTTCCCTGGTTCTTGCATCGTTTGTGCGGCAATTGAACTGCCGAACAGGCCTTCCGAAGAATGGAGTCCTGAAAGTAAGAGAAAATTAAAAAATCGGCAGCCCCTGGTGCGGTTGAAGCCGTGTTTCGGGCGTGCTGTGATGGTGCCCCTCCCCCTGTACCCATGGTATTTCTAGAGCGTAGTTATGTACGGGATGCACTGGTGTCGCATTTTTGCGAGGGCTGGGGTTGGGACCGCATTGCTACGCCTGCTCGGAACGTGCCAGGCGGTCTTGTTGTAGGTTACTCCGGGCGCGCTTGACGGTGTCCAGACGTTTAATGGCCAGACTAGAGAACTGCCTGGAGAGGCTGCTTTGTACTTCCGCTGCAAGGGCCGCCGTGTGCTCCTCCGTTCGGAGGGAGCATTCGGTGTTTCCATTGACCGTAATTACTCCTCGAGGGCCTGGCATCTTGAGCTTAAGGTATGCGTAGTGCGGTACCGCATTGAACTTGGCGAATGCGGTTCGTCCGAGCAATGTGTGATAGCCACTTCTGAATGGGACTATGTCGAAGATTAACTCCTCGCTTCGGAAATTATCCGGAGATCCGAAGACCACTTCAAGTGTGACTGAGCCTGTACAGTTGGCCTTTAGACCTAGTATTACGCCTTTAAAGGTCATTTGGGTGGGCTTAATCCTCGAGGGATCTATGCCCATTTTCCGCATTGTATCCTGGTAGAGCAGGTTCAGGCTGCTGCCGCCGTCCATAAGGACTCTAGTGAGATGAAATCCGTCAATAATTGGGTCTAGAACCAATGCGGCGAATCCGCCATGATGGGTGCTAGTGGGATGGTCCCTTCGATCAAAGGTGATCGGGCAAGAGGACCATGGGTTGAACTTTGGGGCGACTGGCTCTACCGTGTATACGTCCCTTAACGCGCGCTTCTGCTCCCTCTTGGGGATGTGGGTTGCGTATATCATGTTCACCGTACGCACTTGTGGGGGAAAACCCTTATGTCCACTATTGTTCAGCGGCCGGGGCTCTTCGTCGTCATCGCTATGCAGCCCCTTGTCTTTATTTTCGGCATTTAACTTGCCTGCCTACTTGAACACCCAACAATCCCTATTGGTGTGATTGGCCAGCTTTTCGGGGGTGCCATGTATCTGGCACAAGCGGTCGAGTATTCGGTCCAAACTAGACGGGCCCCTAGGATTTATTTTGAATGGCTTTTTCCGCTGACCGGATTTATAGCCTCTGAATCTGGCATTAACTGCCGTATCCTCAGCATTGTCGACGTTAATGCGGTGCTTCTACTTGTTGCGACGCGACCTGCTACTACTATCCCTAGTATCCGAATTACCAGGGTTCTTGGTCATATTGTTGCTACGAGCAAGCCAGCTGTCTTCTCCCGCGCAAAAGCGGGTCATGAGTGTCGTGAGTGCTGCCATAGATTTTGGCTTTTCCTGTCCAAGGTGCCGGGCAAGCCACTCGTCACGGATATTGTGCTTGAAGGCTGCTAGGGCCTCTGCATCCGGACAATCAACTATTTGAATTTTCTTTGTTAGGAACAGTGTCCAGAATTGCCTGGCCGATTCCTCTAGCTGCTGAATTACGTGGCTTAGGTCATCGGCGTCTGGTGGTCGCACATAAGTGCCCTGGAAATTGTCGAGGAATGCGGCTTCCAGGTCCTCCCAACAACTGACTGATCCTGCTGGCAAGCTGTTAAGCCAATGCCGAGCTGGTCCTTTAAGCTTGAGTGGGAGGTATTTGATGGCGTGGAGATCATCGCCGCGGGCCATGTGGATATGAAGGAGATAATCCTCGATCCATACCGCAGTATCTGTTGTGCCATCATATGATTCGATGTTTATGGGTTTGAAACCCTTGGGGATTTGATGATCCATTACTTCGTCTGTGAAGCATAGTGGGTGTGCGGCGCCTCTGTACTGGGCTATATCACGACGTAGCTCCAATGAGCTTTGCCTACTGTGTTCGGCCCTACCGGATTTGTGTCCGGCGTGACGGTTATCGTCTCGAGTCGTAGGGCGCCCACGCGATCCGTAGATCGATCTTGTTTGCCTTGCCTTGTCCTCCAACATGTCTCGCAGGTCTGGCGCATTTTCCCGTGCCTTGGTATGGGGTGCGGCTTGAGTGGAGGGCTTGAGTTGAGTGGTCGGCTATATCAAGTGCTGGTGATGTAGGTTTAAGTGCTTCCTCCTCTAATCGGGGTAGCAACCTGCGCTTTGGGTAGCTCTTGGAGGGGCGTTCGAGTTTATGCTCTTCGGTCGCAAGGACTTTAGTCCATCTGTCGACTAGCAAATCTTGACCAGCTCTAAGCTGTTGCTGTTTTTTCTTGAGGCTTCTTGCCGTGGCCATAAGCCTGCGTTGAAAATGCTCTTGCTCGACGGGATCCTCTGGCATGACGAATTCGTCGTCGTCGAGGCTTGCCCCGTCTTCGAAGGGAGGCATACAATTATCGTCCTCGACCTCTCTGTGTGCCGCTCTCTCATGAGGGCTGGCCTCTCCATCCTCCTGTGCTGAATCTTGCTGGAGTGGGTTTTCTTCGGCACTCTCCGGAGTATTATTATCTCCCGTGCTGGAATCACCGTATTTTCTTTGGCGGGATTTTGAGCGGCGCTGCTGACGCCAACGCTTAGGCTGTTTCTTGGAGGGGTCATCCTCCGCTGTTCCATCACCATCTCCTTCTTTTGGGGTGTCCACCATGTATATGTCATATGACGAGGTGGCTTTCCAGGGCCCAATAGGCGCTGGTTCTTCATCGTCTCCTGCATCTGCGTCCATACCGTCGATGTCTTCGGAGTCGAAGTCGAGCATGTCGGTTAAATCGTTGATAGTGGCTACAAACTGGGCGGTGGGTGGGCTTTGAATTTCTTCATCATCCGTATCCCAACCTTGCTGACCGTAGTCCGGCCAGGGCTCTCCTGATAAAAAGAGAGACTTTAGTGTCTTCAGAATATCGCCGAAAGGCGAGTGCTGAAAGATGTCCGCGGTAGTAAACTCCATGATTGGCGCCCAATCGGATTCGATTGGCAGGGGCACGGAGGGTTCGGAGTCCAGAGAGGAGTCCGGCTCCTTGGAGTCACGAGTCATGCGGAGTGCGAGGCTGGTGTTCGGCTCGATCACCGTTGGGATCACAGCCCCCGAGGCGGTGTCCAACCACCCATCCTCGATCGGCGCAGTTGGCTCCGAATTAAGGGTCAAAGACAATGCGGGTGCGGCCTCCAGGGCACTGTTCGGTTGCAGAGCTAGATCATGCTCGTCGTGACAGTGCGGCGCGCTCGGGAGTGGCTCGAATCCGTTGAAGATCAAGTCCCCGCGGATGTCAGCCGTGTAGTTTAAACTTCCAAATTTGACCTGACGGCCAGGGGCATAGCTTTCGATCTGCTCCAGATGGCCAAGTGAATTGGCCCGCAGTGCGAAGCCGCCGTAGACGAAGATCTGTCCGAGGAGGAAGGTCTCACCCTGGACTGCATCGCTATTGATGATCGTAGGAGCCATCAAGCCTAACAGCGACGACACAGAGGAACTCTCAATGAAAGCACCAATGTCGGTGTCAAAACCGGCGGATCTCGGGTAGGGGGTCCTGAACTGTGCGTCTAGGCCGGATGGTAATAGGAGGCAAGGGACATGAAGTTTTACCCAGGTTCGGGCCCTCTTGATGGAGGTAAAACCCTACGTCCTGCTTGATTAATATTGATGATATGGGTAGTACAAGAGTAGATCTACCACAAGATCGGAGAGGCTAAAGCCTAGAAGCTAGCCTATGGTATGATTGTTGTTCTGTATGTTATCCTACGGACTAAAACCCTCCAGTTTATATAGACACCGGAGAGGGTTAGGGTTACACAAAGTCGGTTACAATGGTAGGAGATCCACATATCCGTATCACCAAGCTTGCCTTCCACGCCAAGGAAAGTCCCTCCCGGACACGGGACGAAGTCTTCAATCTTGTATCTTCATAGTCCAGGAGTCCGGCTGAAGGTATAGTCCGGCCATCCGGACACCCCCTAATCCAGGACTCCCTCAAATAGCTTCGGACTTCGACTTGGGCTGAAGACCTTTGTATATTATATCTCCCCAGGGGCCCTTTAAGGCATTCTTCTCAGCATACTCCTTGGTGACGAATCTGTACTTGAACCATTCCTCTACCCAATGTCTTCGAATCCATTGGATTCGGTTCTTGCATTCTCCATAGGTTTCTTCTAGATCTGACTTGTATAACTCATAGAGATCCGGTGGCAGGTCCTTAGCAGTGTTTCCACGGCGTTGTCTGCCGCCCTTCCTGACTGATTTTTGAGTTGTCATGAAGTTTAGACTGAAAGGCTTCAACACTGTCGAAGTCTTCTGTCTACTGGTCAGATAGGAACTGGCTTCAGGAGAATTCATGTGACGCTCTAAGAACTCTGCAAATGAATGCAGACTATGAGAACCAAGGGATTCTCCCATGGATATATACCTGTGACAGCATTAGAGATGTGAGGGAAGGGGAAGAGGTCATATGCATTCTCAGAAGATTTTGAAGATAAATCAGTTTAGAAGACATTGACCTCATAGTGCGAAGACATTCACTCATATGTAGAGAGTTGGTTCCTGATTTGTACGAATCCACGAATAAGTACAAGTGAGGAATCTAACTACTTTGTGAAGCATAAGTGAACATACTAGGCATGCTATGAGATGCAGAATGAGATAGATCCAACTTGTAGGAACAAAAACCACTTGTCGTTGAAAAGGATGAATCTATCGGATCAAAAAGACTGTAAAAAGAGGTTTTATTTACCACATGAGGAACTGCTAGACGGAGTGGGAGAGGAGGCCGAGCAGTTCGATCTTCTGCGCCCTAACTTGGCGACGG
The DNA here is from genome assembly GCF_018294505.1 of Triticum aestivum. NCBI lineage: Eukaryota > Viridiplantae > Streptophyta > Magnoliopsida > Poales > Poaceae > Triticum > Triticum aestivum. The sequence continues at coordinate 709,492,366 of NC_057812.1, read as the reverse complement.
AGGACACCTATGGCGACAGCGGAGAAGACAATGTCTGCGACCGGCGTGAGGACGTCGTCGGTGAAGTCACGGCAGCTAAGCGCTTCGTCGCCGGCATCGTCGAGAGCTAGCGGAGGTGCTAGGGTTTTGACGAGGTGGAGAGGTGGAAGAAGGATTTTTGACCGTGAGGGGACATGTATTTATAAGGAAAAGAACGGAAGAACGCAATTACGAAGGTGCCCATGGCGGTTCACATCTGAGGGACACGTGGCGAACATGCAACACATTGAAAGTAGTTCCATGTTCCCACGCCTGTCTGGATTGTCGGGCGATCGTTCCGGCTTCTCCGGGTTTCAGGCAATAAGGATTAAGCATTTAAAACAGATTAAATGTTTGTCTCTATGTCTTCTACTGACAAGGATGCAGAGAAGACATTCGTCAGTTTCAATAGAATGCATATGATTTGGATAGATAGATTTGAGGTAGAAGCATAGAGAGGTTAGGGTCCGATCACATTCACTTAGATCAAAAGATTCAAACGAAAAGACATACCTATAAGTGAATGCTGTAGAGGACAGAACACTTAATATATGCATATACCAAGTCAACATTGTGAAGATAATCAAGAAAGCAAATCAATGTTGAAGACAAATCAAGTGTGAAGACTTTGCAAAAGTAATGCCATGAGAAAAACACTTCTAAAGGAAGAATTTGGTGGTGGCGTTACCCACCGTATAGGAAGTATTAGACCCAGACACGGCGCACAATTATCATGGCGCCCCGGAGTCAAATTCCACGTTAATGTATTCACACTCAGAATGTAAATCTTCATTGATTGAAGATATACTTTACTTCGTGTGTTGCACATCTAAGTCATCAACATGCATAAGTGTTAGGATGTGTGCCTGATCACAGGACATTTGAGGATTCCAAGATATTTAGCTCACACCGTAACTTGCAAAACCTTTTCTCATCCAAGGGCTTTGTGAAGATATCTGCCAGTTGCTCTTCAGTGTTGACGTGTATGATATCAATATCTTCCTTCATGACATGATCTCTGAGAAAGTGATGACGAATTTCAATGTGCTTTGTCTTCGAGTGCTGAACTAGGTTGTTGGCAATCTTGATGGCGCTTTCGTTGTCACAGTAGAGTGGTACTTGTTTCAGATGGATGCCATAGTCCTTGAGAGTTTGCTTCATCCATAGAAGCTGAGTGCAGCAAGATCCAATAGCAATATATTCAGATTCAGCAGTGGAGAGTGATAGACAGTTCTGCTTCTTTGAAGACCAACATACAAGTGATCGTCCCAGAAAGTGACATGTGCCTGATGTAGACTTGCAATCCACCTTGTCACTAGCATAATCAACATCCGAGAAACCAACCAGATCAAACTCTGAGCCCTTTGGATACCATAATCCTAATGTTGGGGTGTAAGCCAAATATCGAAGAATTCGCTTCACAGCTAAGTGATGCGATTCCTTTGGTGCCGCTTGGAATCGAGAATACATGCAAACACTAAGCATAATATCTGGCCTAGATGCACATAGATAAAGTAAAGAACCAATCATGGAGCGGTATACCTTTTGATCAAACTCTTTACCATTGTCGTCGGGACCCAGATGGTGTTTAGCTGGCATTGGCATCATGTACCCTTTGCAATCTTGCATTCCAAACTTCTTCAGCCAATCTTTGAGGTATTTCTCTTGAGATATGAAGATGCCATTTCTTTGCTGACGAATTTGAAGACCAGGGAAGAACTTCAGCTCACCTAGCATGGACATCTGATATTGCTCTTGCATCATGTTCCAAACTCATCACTATATTTCTTGTTGGTGCAGCCGAAGATAATGTCATCCACATATATTTGGCACACAAACAGTTCACCATCATATGTCTTCGTGAAGAGTGTGGGATCCAGGGAACCAGGTTTGAAGCCTTTGCTCTTCAGGAAGTCTTTGAGCGTATCATTCCAAGCGCGAGGAGCTTGTTTGAGGCCATATAGTGCTTTGGTTAGCTTGTACACCATATCAGGATGTTTCGGATCTTCAAAGCCAGGAGGTTGTGCGACGTATACTTCTTCTTCAATCTTGCCATTGAGAAATGCACTCTTCACATCCATTTGATATAGCAAGATGTTGTGATGGTTAGCATAGGCTAGCAGTATGCGAATAGCTTCAAGCCTAGCCACAGGAGCAAATGTTTCATTGAAGTCAATCCCTTCCACTTGAGTATATCCTTGAGCGACGAGACGTGCCTTGTTTCTGATGAATTGACCATGCTCATCTTGCTTGTTGCGGTATATCCATTTTGTGCCTATTATGTTGTGCTTGCGAGGGTCAGGTCGCTTGACCAGTTCCCAAACATTGTTCAATTTGAACTGTTGAAGCTCTTCTTGTATAGCTTGAATCCATTCAGGTTCGATAAAGGCTTCAACAACTTTCTTGGGTTCAGATATTGAGACAAAAGCAAAGTGCCCACAGAAATTTGCTAGCTATGTTGCTATTGAACGAGTGAGTGGACCAGGCGCATTTATGCCGTCAATTATCTTCTCAATCTGTACTTCGTTTGCAACACGAGGATGAACTGGACGAAGATTTTTCTCTTGCTGATCATTGTCATCATTGGAAGGATTGTCTTCAGGCTGAGCATTGTCTTCAGGTTGATTAGGTGCAGAGATGATGAGTTCCTCTTCGGGCTGTGCTTCAAATGGTATGATTTCTCCAGTTCCCATAAGCTTGATGGATTCACTGGATGGAACTTCATCTAGCACATTTGGCAGGTGCTCTCTTTGCGAGCCGTTAGTCTCATTGAACCGCACATCCACAGTTTCAACCACTTTATAGTGAAAGAGGTTGAAGACTCTATAGGAGTGCGAATCCTTTCCGTATCCAAGCATAAAACCTTCATGTGCTTTCGGTGCAAATTTTGAAGTGTGATGTGGATCCTTGATCCAGCACCTGGCACCAAATACTCTGAAGTAACTGACATTTGGCTTCTTACCAGTGAGGAGCTCATAGGATGTTTTGTTCAGAGGCTTGTGGGGCATGCAGTATCAATGGCTTCAGGCCAGAACTTTCTTGGAGTCTTGTATTCATCGAGCATCGTCCGCGCCATCTCAATGAGTGTTCTTTTCTTGCATTCCACGATGCCATTCTGCTGCGGCGTGTACGGAGCTGAGAACTCATGAGTGATGCCCAAAGTATCAAGATAAGTGTCGAGGCCGGTGTTCTTGAATTCAGTGCCATTGTAACTTCTGATGTGCTTGATCTTGACGCCATAGTTGTTCATGGCTCGATTGGCGAAGCGTCTGAAGATATCCTGCACTTCAGTCTTGTAGAGGATTATATGCACCCATGTATATCTTGAATAGTCATCAACAATGATGAAGCCATAGAGACAAGTAGTAGTAGTAAGAGTTGAGTAGTGAGTGGGACCGAAGAGGTCCATGTGTAGCAGTTCAAAGGGTTGAGTCGTTTTCATGATTGTCTTCGAGGGATGCTTGGCCCTCGTCATCGTTCCAGCTTCGCAGGCACCGCATAAGTGATCCTTCTTGAAATTGACGCCCTCGATGCCTATGATATGCTTCTTCTTTGTGAGAGTGTGCAAATTCCTCATGCCAGCATGCCCTAGCCTCCGATGCCAGAGCCAGCATTCTGAAGTTTTTGCAAGAAGACATACGGCAAGCTTTGGTGCTGAGAAATCTACCATGTACAAATCATCTTTCCGATACCCTTCAAAGACTAGAGACTTGTCAGATTCCATTAGAACAAGGCAACGATATTTTCCAAACATCACAATCATGTTTAAATCGAAAAGCATTGAGACATACATTAAGTTGAAACCAAGGGATTCAACAAGCATCACATTATCCATGCTGATCCCTTGAGATTGCAACTCTACCTAGACCCAATACCTTGCTTTTACCAGTATCAACAAATGTGATGTGACTCTTGTCAGATGGACGTAAGGTTGAGTCCATGAGAAGACTTCGCTTGCCAGTCATGTGATTAGTACATCCACTATCAATAATCCATTCTGAAGCAGCTAGTGTCATACCCTATAGTGCAGTTAGGGGGATAGGCTTCACGAAGAGAATTGTGAAGCATAAACATTTGACGAGCAAGTGGATTATGAAAGCTTAGATCGGGGTTAGGACTGATAGGGCAAGTAGCAAGAAACTCAGGAACAAAATACATAATAAGACCATTTGGGCATTTGATCTTGCACCCTACAAGATGTTTAAGGTCCCCAGCAATAGCTTCAGATGCATTTGATTTTCGGCTGGAGACCCTTCCCTGCAAAAAAGAGTTAAGCTTTCTTAGCCACCCACATCTTCAAGGGTGGCTTCAAAGCAATGAGTCTAAGTGCAGCATCTGAGAACTTTGGCTTTGGAGCCCTAGCAAATAGTCTTGCAGGTGGACAATAGTACTCATAAGAATAAGCAGAGTAGTTCTTGGTGTTATGAACATGGATGTTTGATGAAACGCGCTCATATTCATAGGCATGATTATGGTTTCCCTGCAAAACATTTGCATTAGTGTGACTCAGGTGAGTCCTCTGTCTGTGTGAAGCCTTTGGACCATATGAAACCCGTGGTCTGGGGTTTGTCTTCTTCACTTGTGGTGTCATGACGACATACACAGGAAGATTTTCCAAACACTTTTTCGGCACCCAGACTTTCTTCATAGGTGGCCCATTCCTGCAGTTAGTACCAATATACCTGGCAAACACTTCACCATTCTGATTCTTAAACAATTTATAGTTTGCATCAAAGGATTCATCAATAACAATGGGATTAGCACAAGTGAAGCCAGATAGGGTGGATGGATCCACTGAAGGTTCCTTTGCAGCAACCCATGTGGTTTCTGGGTACTGCTCGGGTTTCTAGTAAGAGCCATCAACATTTGTTTTCCTTTCGAACCCAACACCCTCTTTCCCAGGGTTTCGGTTCAGGATCTGCCTTTTGAGGACATCACATAGTGTCTGATGCCCTTTGAGACTTTTGTACATCCCTGTTTCAAGCAATGTCTTCAACCTAGCATTTTCATCAGCAATAGCAGTGGCATCCTCAGCAGAGGGGTCAGTTACCACATCAACAGTTGAAGATATTGCAACAGTAGCAGCAGTAGAACATGCAGCAACAGAAGTAGCGTTGTCATGCTCAATGCATTTAAGACATGGTGGTTCAAATCCTTCCTGAGCGGAACCGATCTGTTTGGTGTGAAGTGACTTGTTTTCCTTTTGAAGATCTTCATGAGCCGCGCTCAATTTGTCAAGATCTTGCTTCCTTTGAAGATAATCATAGGAAAGCTTTTCATGAGTTGTTGAGAGCGTTTCATGATGACTTTCAAGTTCCTCATACTTAACATGAAGATTTTTTATGTCTTCAATTAAGGACTGAGATCGAGTCATTTTAGCGTCTAACATGTCATCGCTTTTGTCTAACAGTTTTTGAATATGTTCCATAGCTTTCTGTTGTTCAGTTGCAATTTTAGCAAGTGTTTTGTAGCTGGGTTTGGAACCACAATCAGAGTCATCTTCACTGGATGTTTGATAGTGAGTAGTGCATGAATTTACCTTGGCACCGCGTGCCATGAAGCAGTAGGTGGGAGCGGAGTTGTCCTTGTCATTAGCATCGGCATCGGTGATGAAGTCACTGTCTTCAATGTTGAAGACGCACTTGGCAACGTAGGCTGTAGCCAGACTTGCAACACTAGAATCAGACTCCTCCTCAGACTCCACCTCCGCCTCCTCAGAAGCATACTCCTCCTCTGAATCCATTTCCTTGCCAACAAATGCACGAGCCTTGCCAGATGAGCTCTTTTTGTGTGATGAAGACTTGGAAGAAGACTTTGAGTATTTCTTCTTCTTCTTGTCATTAGAATCCTATTCCTTGCTCTTCTTCTTCTTCTTCTTCTTGTTCTCATTGTCCCACTACGGACACTCAGAGATGTAGTGACCAGGTTTCTTGCACTTGTGGCATGTTCTCTTCTTGTAGTCATGAGCAGAAGCTTCATCATTCCTTGAGCTGGATCGTGAGGACTTTCTAAAGCCTTTCTTCTTGGTGAATTTCTGGAACTTTTCACAAGCATAGCAAGCTCCTTTCCAATGTCTTCAGGATCATCAGAACTGCAATCAGATTCTTCTTCAGATGAGGAAACAACTTTTGCCTTCAAAGCACGAGTTCGCCCATAGTTGGGACCGTAGATGTGTCTTTTCTCAGAAAGCTGAAACTCATGTGTGTTGAGCCTTTCAAGTATGTCAGATGGATCGAGTGTCTTGAAGTCAGGGCGTTCTTGAATCATCAGGGCTAGGCTGTCAAACGAGCTGTCAAGTGATCTCAGGAGTGTCTTGACGACTTCATGCTTGGTGATCTCAGTAGCACCGAGGGCTTGAAGCTCATTTGTGATGTCAGTGAGTCGATCAAACATGAGCTGAACATTCTCATTGTCATTTCTCTTGAATCGGTTGAAGAGGTTGCGAAGGACACTGATTCTTTGATCTCTCTGGGTTGAGACGCCTTCGTTGACCTTGGAGAGCCAGTCCCAGACTAGCTTGGATGTTTCCAGAGCACTCACACGGCCATACTGTCGTTTGGTCAGATGACCACAGATGATGTTCTTGGCAGTGGAATCCAGTTGAACGAACTTCTTGACATCAGCAGCGGTGACACCTTCACCAGCCTCGGGGACGCCATTCTTGATGACATACCAGAGGTCGACATCAATGGCTTCCAGATGCATGTGCATCTTATTCTTCCAGTAGGGATATTCAGTTCCATCGAACACTGGGCACGCAGCGGAGACTTTGATTATCCCTGCAGTCGACATAGCTAAAACTCCAGGTGATTAAACCGAATCACATAGAAGAAGGGAGTACCTTGCTCTGATACCAATTGAAAGTGCTAGTGATCAACTAGAGGGGGGGTGAATAGGCGATTTTTATGAAAGTCTTCAAAACATGGAGGTTTCGAAGACAAACGATAGAAATAAACCTATTACCATGCAGCAGAAGGTAGACTACACTAAGCAAGCCATAGTCAAGTATTCAATGAAATGAAAGCACAAAGACTAATAGTAGCTAGGCAGTATAGATCAGGATGGAAGATAGTATGAAGCCAATCAGAACAAGTAGTCACATAGTGAAGACAAATAGATAATGCAAACAGGCAATGACTTCACAAGGACCAATCTGCAAATAAAGAGATGGGAAGGATAGAACCAATGGCTCGTTGAAGACAATGATTTGTTGGACCAGTTCCAGTTGCTGTGACAACTGTACGTCTGGTTAGGGAGGCTGAGATTCAACTCAGAAGACCGCGTCTTCACCTTATTCCTCTTGAGCTAAGGACACCCAGTCCTCACCCAATTACTCTGGTAAGTCTTCAAGGTAGACTTCCAAACCTTCACAGACTTTGTTCACCGGCGATCCACAATGACTCTTGGATGCTCAGAACGCAACGCCTAACCGGCTGGAGGATTCATAGTCCTCAAGTGTAACAAGTCTTCAGATCACACAGACAAGAAGACTTAAGTGATGCCTAACACTCTTTGGCTCTGGGTGTTTAGGGCTTTGTCCTCGCAAGGATTTCTCTCTCAAAGGCTTCGAGGTGGGTTGCTCTCAAACGACAAAAGCCGTGCACTAACTCTGATCAGCCAACCAGTCTATGGTGTAGGGGTGGGCTATTTATAGCCACTAGGCAACCCGACCTGATTTGTCCGAAATGACCCTGGGTCACTAAGGAACTGACACTTGTTCCAACGGTCAGATTTCAAACACACACGGCAACTTTACTTGAGCTACAAGCAAAGCTGACTTATCCAGCTCTGGATAAGATTTGCTCTCATTGTCTTCGCTCGAAGACATAGGATTTTGGTTAAGCATCACTTCAGTCATTCTGACTGGTTTACTTGGACCCCACTTAACAGTACGGTGGTTCCTATGACTCAACAAAGAAGAAAAAGAACGACGAAACAACTAAGTCTTCGTGCTCCATAGTCTTCACGCGATGTCTTCTCTTTTCATAGTCTTCAATGTGAATGTCTTCACATACCACCTTTGACTTTAATGTCTTCATACATTTTTAGGGGTCATATCTGGTAGGAAAACCGAATCAATGAGGGACTTCTACCTGTGTTATCCTGCAATTGTCACAAACACATTAGTCCCTGAACCAGGTTTGTCGTCAATACTCCAAAACCAACTAGGGGTGGCACTAGATGCACTTACAACAATGGTAATGTTGCAAGTTGGTGGGTCCATAGTGTCGGCATTGTTGGGGATCGTAGCAGAAATTTAAAATTTTCTACGCATCACCAAGATAAATCTATGGAGTAATCTAGCAACAAGGGGAAGGGGAGTGCATCTACATACCCTTGTAGATCGATAAGCGGAAGCATTCAAGTGAACGGGGTTGATGGAGTCGTACTCGTCGTGATCCAAATCACCGATGATCCTAGCGCCGAACGGACGGCACCTCCGCGTTCAACACACATACGGTTGGGAGACGTCTCCTCCTTCTTGATCCAGCAAGGTGAGAGGAGAAGTTGAGGGAAAACTCCGACAGCATGACGGCGTTGTGGTGATGGAGCTCGTGGTTCTCCGGCAGGGCTTCGCCAAGCACTACGAAGGAGGATGAGGTGTTGGATGTCACAGCCCCAGATCAGCCCTTGTTTGTTTTTGTTTTAGCATCTATGCAACATGTTTAAATTTTATGAAATTTGAAATGGGGATGACCAAGCCCTAGCACCAAAGCATTGCAAATAGGTTCAACTTCAAAATATTTTCACAGAACCCAAATTGGTTTGCAAAAATGTTCATGATTACTGGAAAAGGGTGAAAACCATATCCAGAGATGATGGATATTTTTCCAAGACATTTTTGGATTTTTGAATAAACCATATTGTATTTGACTTTGGGCATTTAAATACTATAAATAATTTAAATGTTCAAATAAATGTTGGAAATTGTTAAGGGTCACTGAAATAATTCAGAAAGCACCCATAATTATTTCCAGGATTTTATAAAATGATTTGATATTTTAAATCAAATCAAAAACAAATTGCAGAAATAGAAAAGAGAAACAGAACAGAAATAAAAGAGAGACGGCCACCAGGCCACCTACCTAACTTACCTGGCGCCACCAATCGGTCCAGCCGGCCCAGCCCATCTCCACCCCCTCCCCTGTCGTCTTCCTCCCTCGCCAGAAGGACAGAGGCGAGGCGTGGCGCGCGCCCGAGAGGCCTCGGCCACCTCCTGCTTCCTCCTCGACGCCCGGAGACGCCACGCACCTCCCTGCCTCTCTTCCTCACTCTCCCGCGCCCTCATCCTCTCCCCGGAACACTCTCCCCCTCCTCTGTTCTCCTCACCCGAACGGAGCCGCCGCCACCGACGAGAGCCACCGTGGCTACCGGCCACCCCACAGCTCACCGACGCCCCAGGAAGCTCCGCCCCGACCCCCTCTTCCTCCCCACCGATCCACGGCCCTCCGGAAGCCCTGTAGCGTCGCCCTCAAGCTCGCCCCCAACCTTCGGCCGCCGGCGAACTTTCGAGGATTCGCGAGCTCCAGCCCCTCCCCGGCCTCGCCGTTGCCTCCACCAGATCCGCTGTGAGCTACTCTTCCATTCCCCCTCCTCCTCGCGCTCGTTCCCGTACTCTAGCCGCCTTTTCACCGGAGCCGAGAGCTTCTCGCCGCCAGCCATGGCGCAGCCGTGGCCATAGCCACGCATGCCCACGACGGAGTGCTTCACCGTGCTCATAAAGCCCCCAGGAGCCCAACACACCAACCAGCTCCCCCTCCCGTGCACCGCAAGGCCAAACCCGCGGGTGCCCGAACTCCGGCCGCCGCGGAAGTGCTCGTCGCCATCGACTCAGGCCATCCCAGCTGCTGTCGCTGCTACCACTAGATGCGCAAGAACGCCAGCAAGCCGTAGCAACAAACCGCGCTCAAAATGGAGCCCCGTAGCGTTTTTCCGAAACGCTCCGCCGTCGTTTTGGTCGCCGCCGGCGTAACTCCGGCGAGGGTGACGTGGCAGATTAATTCGGGCTAATGACGCACTTAGTCAACACCTAGTGACACTGACAGCAGGGCCCCACCTGCTAATTAATCATAGATTAGTTTCTGTTTAGTTTTTAACTAATCCTAGTGGCCCCACGCATCAGCGTTGACCATGCTGACGTGGCCATTGACTGGGTCCACATGTCAGTGACCCTAACTGGCACTGAGACACTGACGTATGGGCCCCACAGGTCAGTTTGACCCGGACCAGCCCCTGTTGACTCTGCTGAGGTCAGCATGACGCCATGCTGACGCAATATTCCTTTTCTGGAATTTATTTTATTTTATTAATAATCAGGAAATTCCAGAAAATTATAAAAACTTCTAAAAATCATAGAAAATTAACCGTAACTCCAAATTAAATAATTTATATATGAAAAATTATCAGAAAAATTCAAGGAATCCATCTGTACCATTTTCATGCATGTTAGAACAACTTATAGCTGTTGTTTAGCACAAATCAATTCAATGGCATTTGAATAATCACATATGGAGTTTGAATTTGAATCTTATATTCAAACCAACTTCATTTAATCTGTTGCTAGTTGCATTAGCTCAAAACACATTCATATTGCCATGTCATGAGCATGCATCATATTGTGCATTGCATTGATTGTATTTCTTCTTTGTTGTCGGTATCTGTTCCCTCCCGGTAGAGGATGTTCCGATGTTGTGATCGTTGACACTGATGAAGACTCAATGTTATCTTCAGAAGTGCCAGGCAAGCAAAACCCCCTTGTTCATTCCGATACAATCCTACTCTCTCGCTCCTGCTCTCTTTTACTGCATTAGGACAACATCGATTCATCTGTTACTTGCTGCGGTAGCTGAACCCCTTTATCCTTTGCATGACCTGTCATTGCCACAGTAAATAGATGAAACCCACTAGCATGAGTAGGAGTTGTTTGAGCCCTGTTGTGCCTACTCATTCATGCTTGCTTGTCATGCCTGCTACTGCTTAGAGTTGAGTCAGGTCTGATTCATTGGGGATGAATCAGAGGCGTGTGAACATGTCCTACTGTGTGTGAGCTAAGTGTGTGAACACGTTTTGGTAAAGGTAGCGGTGAGAGGCCATGTAGGAGTACATGGTGGGTTGTCTCATTGTAGCCGTCCTCAGGAACTGAGTTCTGTGTTTGTGATCCATGATTCAGCTACTACCATACATTGGGCCCTGAAATATGACCCCGCTCGACTTCTTATTCACCCTAGTCCTCTGTCCAGGAGTTGCAAGTAGTTTCTGGTGTTTGTAGCTTACTGGAGGCCGTGGACAGCGCTGACCATAGGGGTGGGCTGTGATGCGGTAGGTACGTGGCATGGTGTACCGGATGCCCGTTTGGTATCTCGGGAACCCTGTTCACATCGTTTGGGGCTGTGAGCGAAACTCCGGCCGGATCTCCTCATGGATGGAACCCGAATAGGCGATAAACCTGGACTAGAGACTTGAGTGTTTAGGTAGGTCGTGGTCTACACCCACGTCGGCTTTCGCTTGAAGTCTGCCGAGCACATGTCGTGTGCAGACGCTAAGTGGTGGAAACATGTATGAAGAAGTACACCCCTGCAGGGTTAATATCATCTATTCGAATAGCCGTGTCCGCGGTAAAGGACTTCTGGGTTGCTTATATCAGTTCATAGACAAGTGAAAGTGGATACTCTAAAATACGCAAGATAAGCGTGAGTGCTATGGATGGCGTTCTCGTAGGGAGACGGGAGCGGATCCATAGTGGTGTATTGATATGGTGAATATGTGGACTCGTGTGCGCCACCTCAAAGAGTTACATTGCAGTCGTAGTTCAGGATAGCCACCGAGTCAAAGCTGGCTTGCTGCAGTTAAACCCCACCACCCCTTTGTTGATAATGATGCATATGTAGATAGTTCTGATGTAAGTCTTGCTGGGTACATTTGTACTCACGTTTGCCTATTTTATGTTTTTGCAGAGAGACTTCGGTCTCACTAGTAGTTTCGCGTGGACTTCGACGTTTAGCTTGTTACCTCAGCTATGATCTTGTGCCCCGGCAGGATCTGGTAGATAGTCAGGCTTCTCAGCCTTTTTCAGTTATAGATGTCTGTACCCAGACATGATAGCTTCCGTTTGTGCTTTGATTTGTATGCTCTGATTGTTGGGTCATGAGACCCATGTTTGTAATATCTGGCTCCTCGGAGCCTATTGAATAAATTACTTGAGTCGTAGAGTCATGTTGTGATGCCATGTTGTATTTGCACATATCGAGCATATTGTGTGTATGTTATTGAAATGCTTGGTATGTGTGGGATCTGACCATCTAGTTGTTTCTCTTTAGTAGCCTCTCTTACGGGGAAATGTCTCCTAGTGTTTCCACCGAGCCATGGTAGCTTGCTACTGCTTCGGAACACTTAGGCTGGCCGGCATGTGTCCTTCTTCGTTCCTGTGTCTGTCCCTTTGGGGAAATGTCACGCATTGAGTACCGGAGCCCTGTTAGCCCGCTACAGCCCGGTTTACCGGAGTCCTGCTAGCCCAGTGCTACAGCCCGGACCCACTTGCTGATGACCGACACGTTCGATGCTGGGTCATGGATGCCTGTCCCTGTAAGTCTGTGCCACTTTGGGTTTACGACTAGTCATGTCAGCCCGGGCTCTTTATCATATGGATGCTAGCGTCATCATCATATACGTGAGCCAAAAGGCGCAAACGGTTCCGGGGAAAGGTAAGGCGACACCCGTGGAATACCGTGCGTGAGGCCGCAAAGTGATATGAGATGTTACATGCTAGATCGATGTGGCAACGAGTCGGGGTCCTGACAGCGTTGGTATCAGAGCTTGACTGCCTGTAGGATTACCAAGCCAAACTGGTCGATGTTAAGTCTAGAAATTCTTTAGTTATATGTAGGGGAATTGATTGTGGGATGGAACGTAAGGCTCTTTTACTCCTTATACCTCATGGCGTTCTGATCTAAGTCATCATCTTCTCTTCTACGGGGATTAAGAACTAGGCTTTCTCTTCTTTCTATTAGGATCACGTGTTACTAATCCGTAGACTTATAAGATTGTTGGATTAAGCTTGAGTTCAGTTCCTACTACTTCTGTATGTTATCTGTTGATCTCGATACCTTGATATTGTGCTTTTGAGTGGTTATGCCACCATTTTTGTGAATGTCTCAAATCTTTTTTGAGCATTTACAGCCGTTATGCTGTCCGAGTCATCTCAGGTCTCTAACAGTCTGATGCACTTGCAAATTCCTTCCTCCCGTTTCAATGTTCCTTTGGGCCAGATTAACCACACTAATCGGTGAGTTGAGGTACTTTATTGCCTTGACATATATGTTGGAGCTGGTATTATGACCCTAGGTGTCTTAGGGGATCACCTAGTAATTTAGCCATGATTGGTGTCCCAGTGTGATGATTCTGGCCTTTATCCTCGAAAGCATTCCGTGATGCTACTTAGTAGTAGGTATTCTACTCCTGGGTTCTGAACCCGAGATTCACTCTACCTACTTCATGTTGATAGTAATTGCTAGTGCCTTTAGGATATTAGTAACCTTTGCGATAGTCCTTGAAGTCCGTGGTATCTTCTTCTTCCAAATACCATGAACTACTTATGGCAGAAGTTCCTCCTTGAACTGAAATATCACAACAGGATTATTTTTGATGAGTTCTCCATTATATATTGTGGCTCTGCCAGTTCTACCTTTCCGCATGGATTGCCCGGAAGAAATATGTTGAATTCGTTCGACATGCCAAACCATGCATCCACAACTCAGAAAATCGTATGTTCCTTTGAGTTGTTCTCTTTAGTTGCATTCTGACCCTCGTCTATCAATTGATAGTCAAGAGTATGCGTGCGTTCGTTTATCGATGTCTATTACTCTTGTGGTCCGTCAAGCCATTCTATCGCAGAATGACTAGGAGAAACAAACTCCAGTACCTCATCCATATCTAGGATTGGGTCAAAGTAGTTGTATTCCGCAGATCAAATGCCAATCCAGCTTTTGGTTTTGTTCTACCTTGGAGTATTACCCCCTTTATGTCAGAATTGTCATGAGAACTGCACCAACTCTCATGAATTTTGACGTAGTGATACTTCTCACCATCATTAGTCATTCCTCGGCCCTCGTGTTGATGCAACCGGAATACCGACAAATGAATTGTGATGTGTGCAATCAATACTCCCAGCAACCTCGTTGCTTGGTAGTTAAATGGACGATAACCTCATTCTTAGCGTGTTGGTTTTTGAATCATCCTTCTAAGACTGATCGTGCTACCTAGTCCTTATTTCGGTGCACCCTTCGATTGATGAGTTAGGATCTTGTCAAGTCCTCACTCATTTGATCATATCGTCTTGCCCTCAAAAGCGAGATTGTTCTCGAGCTTAGTAACATACCGGTGGTTCATGATTTTCTGAATATCTTCTCGGAAGTATCACCAGGTCGTCACCTGACCGTTATGTTGAGCTCGTGATCAAGTTGGTTTCTTGTGAACCACCTTCTCTCCAAGAATCGGTGTTAGATATCCCTGAGCTAGTTGGTTAAGCTAGACAACAACTTGGAGAGTTGGAGGATAAAAGCTTGCCTGACTTAGTTCGTTCCAAAGGGATAATCTTGTGTAGTGTGTGTTGAAGAAAGATGATATCTTCATCGATTGGTCCCTGTGATCAGTTGCTGGACCTATTGTCTTATAATCCTTTGATTTGAGTATGGGCTATCGTCAAATCAAATCAGTACCAATGATGCTCGTAATGTTGTCTTATTCGTGGTTGATCCCTCGAGCATACACCATTACATCTTTGGCCTGACCAATGCTATCACTTGTTCACTTAACTATGGAATTCCTTTTAAAAGGAAACCCAGATGAATTGTTGTTGAGCCCATTGACAACATCCTTATCTCCTCCATGATTTTGTTGGACATTAAGCTAGTGTTGGAAACTTTTGAAAGCATTTTCTTCATGCTAGCTCATGAAGTATTTGTTGATGAAAGGAGTGACTTCCTTTTATACACGTGCATTTGATGAAAGTTGCTGCCGTGAATTTGAGAAAGTTAGTTTTGCTTCCTCTGGAATCATCCCAAGTCAGTCATGCATACGTGCGAAGTATTCTGTGGTCTGGAGATTTGCAACCTCCATTCTATATGTATATCCTAGCACACCAAGCCACTGATTGAGTTGTTCAAAGATAAAGGAGTCTGTCCAAGGTGAACTCTTTGGACTTCCACGCGTGGAGACTTCGATGTCATTAATGATGGTTCCCCCTCCTGAACTCGGTAGTGTTTTATTATAAGACTACTTTGTGGTCATGCTTGTCTTGGACATCGTGTTCACATGTTGTAGCAGAACCAGCTCATGTTTTGGAGCTTACTATCGTAGTTCATTCCCCGAGAATCTCGCAACGTCATCTCGTCGATTTGTGTTGCAAACTTTCATTTTTCTTCCTAGACTCGATGAGTCTGGAATATCCTGACACCAACCAGATCTGAATCTCAGGCAGATATGATGGTTTGGAACATTTCCCAAGAACTATAATATTGGTCCCTCGATAACCGGTAAAGTGGATGTCGTGGCCAACACACCCAGCCGGAAGACCTATTATTGTAGTATCTTGTTTGAGGAAGTTGGCCACCTCCCCATAAGGACTTCGTAGGATTTACCCCCTAGCTATGCCTTATGATTTTAGTGTTTCCGAAGTACGACCTTTACCTGATGTTCTAGATACCAGACCATTTCAAGGAATGGGATACGCTAGTACATCAAGGAGAACATTAGAAGCGGAGTGCTAAATGTCTCTCGGTCGATCATCCAGATTTTATTTCCTTGGCCCCGCCAAGGGTGAAGTCTGAGAAGGTGTTATCTTCCTTTGCGTCTGCATCATCCATCATTAGCCATCATGGTAGTAAGTTGTGTTACCGGACCCTTGACACGGATGTTGGTAAAACCTTGATGAATATGGAAATGCTCAAGTTCTTGAGAGCACGCACAAGCGCTACGTGTTATCATCGGCACTAACTGGGTTTGCTCTCAGTTTCCTCGGCAATGCTATTACCTACTCAAACAGTGAATTCACTCTCTATTGTTGGGTTCTTCCCCAGTTACTAGAATCATTCCCAGCATTTGCATTTTGTTCCCAGCTTGCACCGCCAATGTGCCATTCTACCACGGGTCTCTTCCATCTCCGGTGATAAGGAAATTCATCCATTACGTTGTCTTCAACAAGGTAATCCACATCATCCAAGTCCGAGTATGCCATTCTACCGACCCCCGCCAAACGATCGCTTGAGATTTGCCTTAAGCTGGTATAAAGAGTTTCAATGATCTTGAATCAAAGGTAATTCTTTTGCCACTTAAGGGGATATTTCTACGAGTCACCTTCCCTAAGGTGCATCGTTGTGGTATCACTGCAACTCAACTCCTCGCTACGTTGACAACCGTTCACCACCTTCTTAGGTGTGGAATCGTTGTCTACCTAGTGAACCTTCGTCATCCGTTTCTTTCCACCCCTCTTGATGTGTATCTCGTGTCTCAACCCGAGAGATGGTTCTATGTCTCATTCCGTGAGTTGTTCGATCTTCGAGAAGATCGACCCTTCTAGAGTCTCCTTCTTCCCTCCATGTCATGTTGGCTGGAGTTCTCAGAACAAGACGTCGAGACAATGATGGTGATCGAAACAACGTTCCTATGAAGTGCAACCTGGATCGTGAAGATTGTGCTAGTTTGCACTCCCCCTTCACCTTACCCTACGCTTGAATCTCGGGACGAGATTTTTGTTTAGTGGGGGTGAGCTGTCACAGCCCCAGATCAGCCCTTGTTTGTTTTTGTTTTAGCATCTATGCAACATGTTTAAACTTTATGAAATTTGAAATGGGGATGACCAAGCCCTAGCACCAAAGCATTGCAAATAGGTTCAACTTCAAAATATTTTCACAGAACCCAAATTGGTTTGCAAAAATGTTCATGATTACTGGAAAAGGGTGAAAACCATATCCAGAGATGATGGATATTTTTCCAAGACATTTTTGGATTTTTGAATAAACCATATTGTATTTGACTTTGGGCATTTAAATACTATAAATAATTTAAATGTTCAAATAAATGTTGGAAATTGTTAAGGGTCACTGAAATAATTCAGAAAGCACCCATAATTATTTCCAGGATTTTATAAAATGATTTGATATTTTAAATCAAATCAAAAACAAATTGCACAAATAGAAAAGAGAAACAGAACAGAAATAGAAGAGAGACCGCCACCAGGCCACCTACCTAACTTACCTGGCGCCACCAATCGGCCCAGCCGGCCCAGCCCATCTCCACCCCCTCCCCTGTCGTCTTCCTCCCTCGCCAGAAGGACAGAGGCGAGGCGTGGCGCGCGCCCGAGAGGCCTCGGCCACCTCCTGCTTCCTCCTCGACGCCCGGAGACGCCACGCACCTCCCTGCCTCTCTTCCTCACTCTCCCGCGTCCTCATCCTCTCCCCGGAACACTCTCCCCCTCCTCTGTTCTCCTCACCCGAACGGAGCCGCCGCCACCGACGAGAGCCACCGTGGCTACCGGCCACCCCACGGCTCATCGACGCCCCAGGAAGCTCCGCCCCGACCCCCTCTTCCTCCCCACCGATCCACGGCCCTCCGGAAGCCCTGCAGCGTCGCCCTCAAGCTCGCCCCCA
Source organism: Triticum aestivum (assembly GCF_018294505.1). Taxonomy (NCBI): domain Eukaryota; kingdom Viridiplantae; phylum Streptophyta; class Magnoliopsida; order Poales; family Poaceae; genus Triticum; species Triticum aestivum. The sequence continues at coordinate 709,474,706 of NC_057812.1, read as the reverse complement.
ACCTTCGGCCGCCGGCGAACTTTCGAGGATTCGCGAGCTCCAGCCCCTCCCCGGCCTCGCCGTTGCCTCCACCAGATCCGCTGTGAGCTACTCTTCCATTCCCCCTCCTCCTCGCGCTCGTTCCCGTACTCTAGCCGCCTTTTCACCGGAGCCGAGAGCTTCTCGCCGCCAGCCATGGCGCAGCCGTGGCCATAGCCGCGCATGCCCACGACGGAGTGCTTCACCGTGCTCATAAAGCCCCCAGGAGCCCAACACACCAACCAGCTCCCCCTCCCGCGCACCGCAACGCCAAACCCGCGGGTGCCCGAACTCCGGCCGCCGCGGAAGTGCTCGTCGCCGTCGACTCAGGCCATCCCAGCTGCTGTCGCTGCTACCACTAGATGCGCAAGAACGCCAGCAAGCCATAGCAACAAACCGCGCTCAAAATGGAGCCCCGTAGCGTTTTTCCGAAACGCTCCGCCGTCGTTTTGGTCGCCGCCGGCGTAACTCCGGCGAGGGTGACGTGGCAGATTAATTCGGGCTAATGACGCACTTAGTCAACACCTAGTGACACTAACAGCAGGGCCCCACCTGCTAATTAATCATAGATTAGTTTCTGTTTAGTTTTTAACTAATCCTAGTGGCCCCACGCATCAGCGTTGACCATGCTGACGTGGCCATTGACTGGGTCCACATGTCAGTTACCCTAACTGGCACTGAGACACTGACGTATGGGCCCCACAGGTCAGTTTGACCCGGACCAGCCCCTGTTGACTCTGCTGAGGTCAGCATGATGCCATGCTGACGCAATATTCCTTTTCTGGAATTTAATTTATTTTATTAATAATCAGGAAATTCCAGAAAATTATAAAAACTTCTAAAAATCATAGAAAATTAACCGTAACTCCAAATTAAATAATTTATATATGAAAAATTATCAGAAAAATTCAAGGAATCCATCTGTACCATTTTCAAGCATGTTAGAACAACTTATAGCTGCTGTTTAGCACAAATCAATTAAATGGCATTTGAATAATCACATATGGAGTTTGAATTTGAATCTTATATTCAAACCAACTTCATTTAATCTGTTGCTAGTTGCATTAGCTCAAAACACATTCATATTGCCATGTCATGAGCATGCATCATATTGTGCATTGCATTGATTGTATTTCCTTCTTTGTTGCCGGTATCTGTTCCCTCCCGGTAGAGGATGTTCCGACGTTGTGATCGTTGACACTGATGAAGACTCAATGTTATCTTCAGAAGTGCCAGGCAAGCAAAACCCCCTTGTTCATTCCGATACAATCCTACTCTCTCGCTCCTGCTCTCTTTTACTGCATTAGGACAACATCGATTCATCTGTTACTTGCTGCGGTAGCTGAACCCCTTTATCCTTTGCATGACCTGTCATTGCCACAGTAAATAGATGAAACCCACTAGCATGAGTAGGAGTTGTTTGAGCCCTGTTGTGCCTACTCATTCATGCTTGTTTGTCATGCCTGCTACTGCTTAGAGTTGAGTCAGGTCTGATTCATCGGGGATGAATCAGAGGTGTGTGAACATGTCCTACTTTGTGTGAGCTAAGTGTGTGAACACGATTTGGTAAAGGTAGCGGTGAGAGGCCATGTAGGAGTACATGGTGGGTTGTCTCATTGCAGCCGTCCTCAGGAACTGAGTTCTGTGTTTGTGATCCATGATTCAGCTACTACCATACATTGGGCCCTGAAATATGACCCCGCTCGACTTCTTATTCACCCTAGTCCTCTGTCCAGGAGTTGCAAGTAGTTTCTGGTGTTTGTAGCTTACTGGAGGCCGTGGACAGCGCTGACCGTAGGGGTGGGCTGTGATGCGGTAGGTACGTGGCACGGTGTACCGGATGCCCGTTTGGTATCTCGGGAACCCTGTTCACATCGTTTGGGGCTGTGAGCGAAACTCCGGCCGGATCTCCTCATGGATGGAACCCGAATAGGCGATAAACCTGGACTAGAGACTTGAGTGTTTAGGTAGGTCGTGGTCTACACCCACGTCGGCTTTCGCTTGAAGTCTGCCGAGCACATGTCGTGTGCAGACGCTAAGTGGTGGAAACATGTATGAAGAAGTACACCCCTGCAGGGTTAACATCATCTATTCGAATAGCCGTGTCCGCGGTAAAGGACTTCTGGGTTGCTTATATCAGTTCATAGACAAGTGAAAGTGGATACTCTAAAATACGCAAGATAAGCGTGAGTGCTATGGATGGCGTTCTCGTAGGGAGACGGGAGCGGATCCATAGTGGTGTATTGATATGGTGAATATGTGGACTCGTGTGCGCCACCTCAAAGAGTTACATTGCAGTCGTAGTTCAGGATAGCCACCGAGTCAAAGCTGGCTTGCTGCAGTTAAACCCCACCATCCCCTTTGTTGATAATGATGCATATGTAGTTAGTTCTGATGTAAGTCTTGCTGGGTACATTTGTACTCACGTTTGCCTATTTTATGTTTTTGCAGAGAGACTTCGGTCTCACTAGTAGTTTCGCGTGGACTTCGACGTTTAGCTTGTTACCTCAGCTACGATCTTGTGCCCTCGGCAGGATCTGGTAGATAGTCAGGCTTCTCAGCCTTTTTCATTTATAGATGTCTGTACTCAGACATGATAGCTTCCGTTTGTGCTTTGATTTGTATGCTCTGATTGTTGGGTCATGAGACCCATGTTTGTAATATCTCGCTCCTCGGAGCCTATTGAATAAATTACTTGAGTCGTAGAGTCATGTTGTGATGCCATGTTGTATTTGCACATATCGAGCATATTGTGTGTATGTTATTGAAATGCTTGGTATGTGTGGGATCTGACCATCTAGTTGTTCATCTTTAGTAGCCTCTCTTATGGGGAAATGTCTCCTAGTGTTTCCACCGAGCCATGGTAGCTTGCTACTGCTCCGGAACACTTAGGCTGGCCGGCATGTGTCCTTCTTCGTTCCTGTGTCTGTCCCTTTGGGGAAATGTCACGCATTGAGTACCGGAGCCCTGTTAGCCCGCTACAGCCCGGTTTACCGGAGTCCTGCTAGCCCAGTGCTACAGCCCGGACCCACTTGCTGATGACCGACACGTTCGATGCTGGGTCATGGATGCCTGTCCCTGTAAGTCTGTGCCACTTTGGGTTTACGACTAGTCATGTCAGCCCGGGCTCTTTATCATATGGATGCTAGCGTCATCATCATATACGTGAGCCAAAAGGCGCAAACGGTTCCGGGGAAAGGTAAGGCGACACCCGTGGAATACCGTGCGTGAGGCCGCAAAGTGATATGAGATGTTACATGCTAGATCGATGTGGCAACGAGTCGGGGTCCTGACATTGGAGGAGGAAGAGGGCTGCGCCAGGGGAAGGGTGCGGCTGCCCTCTCTCTCCCTCACTATATATAGGGGGAAGGGAGGAGGGGGAGGCGCCCTAGGGTTCCCTAGGGGAGGGGCGGCGGCCACAGGGGAAACCCTAGATGGGTTTGGACGCCCCCACCCTCTAGGAAACTTGCCCCCCAAGCCGGGAGGGGCGGCTGCCCTAGGGGTGGCGCCCCCACCTCTCCTGGTTACGTGAGATGGGGTCAGAGGGGCGCTCAGCCCCTTAGTGGGCTGATGTGCCCTCTCCCCCTTGGCCCATAAGGCCCCCAACGCTTGCCGGTGCCTCCGAAACCCCTTTCGGACACGCTGGTCATCACCTGGTACCCCCGGAACAATTCCGGACTCCAATACCATTCGACCAATATACCGATCTTCACCTCCGGACCATTTCGGAGCTCCTCGTCATGTCCGGGATCTCATCCGGGACTCCGAACAACATTCGGTAACCACATACTATTTCCCATAACAACTCTAGCGTCACCGAACCTTAAGTGTGTAGACCCTACGGGTTCGGGAACCTTGCAGACATGACCGAGACAACTCTCCGGCCAATAACCAACAGCGGGATCTGGATAACCATGTTGGCTCCCACATGTTCCACGATGATCTCATCGAATGAACCACGATGTCGGGGATTCAATCAATCCCGTATACAATTCCCTTTGTCCAGCGGTGTTGTACTTGCCCGAGATTCGATCGTCGGTATCCGATACCTTGTTCAATCTCGTTATCGGCAAGTCTCTTTACTCGTTCCGTAACACATCATCCCGTGATCAACTCCTTGGTCACATTGTGCACATTATGATGATGTCCTACCGAGTGGGCCCAGAGATACCTCTGTTGGGGAACGTAACAGAAATTCAAAATTTTCCTACGTGTCACCAAGATCTATCTATGGAGTCATCTAGCAACGAGGGAGGAGTGGATCTACATACCCTTGTAGATCACGCGCAGAAGCGTTCAAGAGAACAGGGTTGATGGAGTCGTACTCGTCGTGATCCAAATCACCGATGATCCTAACGCCGAACGGACGGCACCTCCGCGTTCAACACACGTCCGGAGCAGCGACGTCTCCTCCTTCTTGATCCAGCAAGGGGGGAGGAGAGGTTGATGGAGATCCAGCAGCACGACGGCGTGGTGGTGGAAGTAGCGGGATTCCAATAGGGCTTCGCCAAGCGCTGCGGGAGGAGGGAGATGTGTCATGGGAGGGAGAGGGAGGCGCCAGGGCTTGGGTATGGTTGCTCTCCCTTCCCCCCACTATATATAGGGCCAAGGGAGAGGGGGAGGGCGCAGCCTTGCCCCTTCCTCCAAGGAAGGGTGCGGCCAAGGGGGGGGGGGAGTCCATCCTCCCCAAGGCACCTCGGAGGTGCCTTCCCCCTTTAGGACTCTCCCCTCCTCTTGTCCCTTTGGCGCATGGTCCTCTAGGGGCTGGTGCCCTTGGCCCATGTAGGCCAAGGCGCACCACCTACAGCCCATGTGGCCCCCGGGGCAGGTGGCCCCACCCGGTGGACCCCCGGGACCCTTCTGGTGGTCCCAGTACAATACCGGTGACCCCGAAACTTGTCCCGATGGCCGAAATAGCACTTCCTATATATAGTTCTTTACCTCCGGACCATTTCGGAACTCCTCGTGACGTCCGGGATCTCATCCGGGACTCCGAACAACTTTCGGGTTACCACATACTTATATCTCTATAACCCTAGCGTCACCGAACCTTAAGTGTGTAGACCCTACGGGTTCGGGAGACATGCAGACATGACCGAGATGACTCTCCGGCCAATAACCAACAGCGGGATCTGGATACCCATGTTGGCTTCCACATGTTCCACGATGATCTCATCGGATGAACCACGATGTCAAGGACTTAATCAATCCCGTATACAATTCCCTTTGTCTAGCGGTACGATACTTGCCCGAGATTCGATCGTTGGTATCCCGATACCTTGTTCAATCTCGTTACCGGCAAGTCTCTTTACTCGTTCTGTAACACATCATCCCGTGATCAACTCCTTGATCACATTGTGCACATTATGATGATGTCCTACCGAGTGGGCCCAGAGATACCTCTCCGTTTACACGGAGTGACAAATCCCAATCTCGATTCGTGCCAAC